>NW_028319767.1:0-76840 GCF_062004578.1 Staurois parvus
GCCAGCGTTGTATTTACCGCTCTAGGCAAACAAGGCATTTGCCTAGAGCGGCCATTTTTAGTGGAGCGGCACCGCTCCCCATAAGAAGGGACCTGGTGAACAGTGGCGGACTGAACCATGCAGGGCCACCATCTAAGGGGTACCCTTGGTTCTCCTTTAGGTGGCCCAGACAGCAGGAAGATCGGTGTGGTGAGGGAGGGCAGTTGCAGAACGATGCCCTGTGTATCTGTCCCTCCAGCAGCTGAAAGCTGGTTTCTCCCCCTCCCGCCGGCTTTGTGCTGCTGGAGGGTGAGACAGACCTGGCTGGATCAAGGGGGTGTCCTGATGTTGCTGAGTGCCCGCTGAGCTCCTTCCCCCGCCTGCACTCAGAGCTGGGACCAGGGGAAAGCCTGGAGCAGGGAGAGGAAAGAAGTGAGAGAGAAGGAAGAGAGAGAGGGGGGGGGGGGGGGAGAGGTCAACCGGCCACAGCTCGAGGAATTCTGCTTAAACCAGTTGGAAGAATTTGGCTATTACAGTGGAGGTCTGAAGGCCACTCTTACATGTAGCTAAAAAGATCATTAGTGGCTTACTTCTGGCTTTGCAGAGTGGTGTTGGTCTTGGAACTATGCAAATACCCTCAAATGGGAGGTCAATCAGCCGCAGCTCAAGGATCCCTGTGAAAACCAATTAGTTTCAGTCCAAGGCGAAAAAATTCCCCTTACACTGGTGGTCATTAGGAAGGCTGCAACCCTTACAGAGTTGGCCCAGGAACTTTGTATAAATACTGGCTGAAAAAGGACAAAAGTCCACTATAAAATGGGAGATCGATTAGCCACAACCCAAGGAACCCATAAAAATATCTTGAGGAACCCCAGGGTTCCACTGAACCTTGGTTGAGAATGGCTGATCTAGATCAACCCTAGGGATCCACCCTACCATTTACCTATTTTTTGTGAGAACATCAATAATGCATGATACATGAACCCCAAAATGGCCGCTCTACAGCATAGAACATAGTTACAAAACTTACAAAAAAAAAGAGAACAAAAACAGAATCACATTACTTAAAAACAAACTAGTTGGTTTCTCTATGTGCCGCGAGAACTTGAATACTGTGCTGTGTGCCTTTGGAAATTGAAGCAAAAAAGTTTGATGAATGCAAAGAGGCCAGCTTGTCGATAAAGCATTGGTTTAGAGCATGTTTCTTTTAATTAGCTTTTTTTTTTGCAGCAGGCCTGACTAGGCTTGCTTGTTTTGTGTTACGTACCAGCACGCGCAAGCCCTCTTTTCTGCTCGCTGCAGACCTACTTCCTCTGATCGGCACCTAATTCCTGTGGCCTTTGTGTCTGAGAAATGGTTTGAAATCTCCTGCTGACTGGCTGAAGTCTGTTTTTCTTCCTTGAGGGCAGGGCAGACGCCATGTTTCAGTTTACTGGTACGTACTGCTTTTTTTTTTTTTTTTCAGAACGTTTTTACCAAAAAATAAATAAAAATTGCACCACGCAGCCTTTGACTGTTTTTGTAAAAGAATTGAAGTCCATGATGTGAAGTAGCCATTTGTGAACTGAACCAATCTCACATAGTCCACCTTGTTTTTTTCTTGGTCGGTGATGCGGCTCGTTCCTAATCGATCGATACGCTGGCTGATGGTTCCTCCTTTAGGGAGACCCTGCTATGTCTACTGCGGGTATAAAGTAGAGGCACCCAGAGGAGCATGTATCCGGAGCCACACCCCAAACCTTTCTTAGTTGAATTCTGCCCAGTTTGGACACTTTTGGGTAGCGTGGTAGCTTGTATCTAAGCTTTGCCTCCCGCACATTCCCATTGGCCGACCAGTAGGATTGGCAGCCTTCATTAGCTGAAAGGAATGTACAGTTTTGGCATTTTGATGAGATTCCGGATTCATCTTCTCTACTGCCATTTATACCTGCAGCATTTTCTACTTCGATATCAGTGTCTCTTTGAGGTGAACCTTTTGCTCAGTTGAAATATTAAGGCGTACAGTTTTCTTCTGAGCCGGCACCGCAAGACACCTGCTGTTACCCTGCTGAAATCCAGAAATCATTTTTTTGTTCTCCTATCTGATTTGGTTTCAAACCGGGTCTGACTTCCTCTGACTTCATGGCTAAGCTCCACCAACGGTCATTCCATTGTCCAATGAAATCGCCTCAGTGGCCAGTAGAGGCGTTCTCACCAGTTGGTAGAACGTAACCATCAGGGCAAGGAAATTCAGACCCTGGTACCACGGTGAAAGGAAATCAGAAAGGGACACAGAAAAGAGTTTCCTGGGTAATAAAAAACACCAGAATGCATCTTGAGGTGCCTGCTTGTAGGCGGAGCTTTAACTTCTAAAACTTTAATATGAAGCTCATGTTCATTTTAAAATGGCAATCTCTTGGTGGATAAGTGACAAACCCTTTTCTTCACCTTTCTTGGAGATCCAAACAAAGTCATAAGTCCGAGTTTTTGATTCAACTCACATCTCACTCTATCATAGACCAAACCAATTTTTTTGATTCCTAATGACCCTGTGTGGTTGTTGTTTTCCAGCAAATCGTCCAAGCTGCAGGTTCGTTCAGGTCACAAGATGGCTACCTCCTTTATGTATAAATGCCAGGTTATGATAATTGTGTACTTTGTGATATATATGGAACTTTTAACCCAAATTTGCCTTTATTTTTCTTATGTGTTTTGGGCTATACTCATTTTCTCAGTTTGCATTATGTAATATTTATATTTGTTACAGTTTTATGATTGTACATTTTTTGTATGTGATGTACAGTGTTGATTTTATACGATATGTTTTATACTTTGTTTGGAAGTCTTACATTGTTTTAAGGAATTCTAGGCTTAAAAAGTAAACATCGGTTTTAAAAAGGATAGCTAAGCATGTCAATTTCCCTTTCCCACCATCACCATACCCAATGATATACCTTTCCTGGAGGACCAAGTCTACTTCCCTTTCCCACCACCACCATACCCAATGATATACCTTTCCTGGAGGACCAGGTCTACTTCTCTTTCCCACCACCACCATACCCAATGATATACCTTTCCTGGAGGACCATGTCTACTTCCCTTTCCCACCACCACCATGCCCAATGATATACCTTTCCTGGAGGACCAGGTCTACTTCCCTTTCCCACCATACCCAATGATATACCTTTCCTGGAGGACCATGTCTACTTCCCTTTCACCACCACCATACCCAATGATATAGCTTTCCTGGAGCACCATGTCTACTTCTCTTTCCCACCACCACCATACCCAATGATATACCTTTCCTGGAGGACCATGTCTACTTCCCTTTCCCACCACCACCATACCCAATGATATAGCTTTCCTGGAGAACCATGTCTACTTCCCTTTCCCACCATGCCCAATTATATACCTTTCTTGGAGGACCATGTCTACTTATCTTTCCCACCACCACCATACCCAATGATATACCTTTCCTGGAGGACCATGTCTACTTACCTTTCCCACCACCACCAAACCCAATGATATACCTTTCCTGGAGGACCATGTCTACTTACCTTTCCCACCACCACCATACCCAATGATATAGCTTTCCTGGAGGACCATGCCTACTTCCCTTTCCCACCACCACCATACCCAATGATATACCTTTCCTGGAGGACCATGTCTACTTCCCTTTCCCAGCATACCCAATGACATACCTTTTCTGGAGGACCATGTCTACTTCCCTTTCCCACCACCACCATACCCAATGATATACCTTTCCTGGAGGACCATGTCTACTTCCCTTTCCCACCATACCGAATGATATAGCTTTCCTGGAGGACCATGTCTACTTCCCTTTCCCACCATCACCATACCCAATGATATACCTTTCCTGGAGGACCATGTCTACTTCCCTTTCCCACCATCACCATACCCAATGATATACCTTTCCTGGAGGACCAGGTCTACTTCCCTTTCCCACCATACCCAATTATATACCTTTCCTGGAGGACCATGTCTACTTCCCTTTCCCACCACCACCATACCCAATGACATACCTTTCCTGGAGGACCATGCCTACTTCCCTTTCCCACCATCACCATACCCAATGATATACCTTCCCTGGAGGACCATGTCTACTTCCCTTTCCCACCATACCCAATGACATACCTTTTCTGGAGGACCATGTCTACTTCCCTTTCCCACCACCACCATACCCAATGATATAGCTTTCCTGGAGGACCATGTCTACTTCCCTTTCCCACCATACTGAATGATATAGCTTACCTGGAGGACCATGTCTACTTCCCTTTCCCACTATCACCATACCCAATGATATACCTTTCCTGGAGGACCAGGTCTACTTCTCTTTCCCACCACCACCATACCCAATGATATACCTTTCCTGGAGGACCATGTCTACTTCCATTTCCCACCACCACCATACCCAATGATATAGCTTTCCTGGAGAACCAGGTCTAATTCCCTTTCCCATCATGCCCAATGATATACCTTTCCTGGAGGACCATGTCTACTTACCTTTCCCACCACCACCATAACCAATGATATACCTTTCCTGGAGGACCATGTCTACTTACCTTTCCCACCACCACCATACCCAATGATATACCTTTCCTGGAGGACCATGTCTACTTCCCTTTCCCACCATGCCCAATGATATACCTTTCCTGGAGGACCATGTCTACTTACCTTTCCCACCAGCACCATACCCAATGATATAGCTTTCCTGGAGGACCATGTCTACTTCCCTTTCCCACCACCACCACACCCAGTGATATACCTTTCCTGAAGGACCATGTTTACTTCCCTTTCCCACCACACCCAGTGATATACCTTTCCTGAAGGACCATGTTTACTTCCCTTTCCCACCACACCCAGTGATATACCTTTCCTGGTGGACCATGTCTACTTCCCTTTCCCACCACTACCATACCCAATGATATAGCTTTCCTGGAAGACCATGTCTACTTCCCTTTCCCACCATACCCAATGATATACCTTTCCTGGAGGACCATGTCTACTTTCCTTTCCCACCATCACCATACCCAATGATATACCTTTCCTGGAGGACCATGTCTACTTCCCGTTCCCACCACCACCATACCCAATGATATGCCTTTCCTTGAGGACCATGTCTACTTCCCTTGCCCACCATCACCATACCCAGTGATATACCTTTCCTGGAGGACCATGTCTACTTCCCTTTCCCACCACCACCATACCCAATGATATAGCTTTCCTGGAAGACCATGTCTACTTCCCTTTCCCACAATACCGAATGTTATACCTTCCTGGAGGACCATGTCTACTTTCCTTTCCCACCACCACCATACCCAATGATATAGCTTTCCTGTAGGACCATGCCTACTTCCATTTCCCACCACCACCATACCCAATGATATACCTTTCCTGGAGGACCATGTCTACTTCCCTTTCCCACCATACCCAATGATATACCTTTCCTGGAGGACCATGTCTACTTTCCTTTCCCACCATCACCATACCCAATGATATACCTTTCCTGGAGGACCATGTCTACTTCCCTTTCCCACCACCACCATACCCAATGATATGCCTTTCCTTGAGGACCATGTCTACTTCCCTTTCCCACCATCACCATACCCAGTGATATACCTTTCCTGGAGGACCATGTCTACTTCCCTTCCCCACCACCACCATAACCAATGATATACCTTTCCTGGAGGACCATGTCTACTTACCTTTCCCACCACCACCATACCCAATGATATTCCTCTGATGGGGGGCACAGTCTCTGATGGGGGTGCTGCTTCTGACGGAGTGCGGTTTCGAAAGAGTGCGAAGCAGTTAAACACAGCAGTTGAACTAAAGCAGGAGAACTCAAGCAGCAGGAAGACACAACAACAAGAAACTCTACTGCATGCTGGACAGACTGCAAGCAAACACCCTGGGAACCATCTCTTACATGCCTGAGTCCCACTCTGTGTACCTTTATATAATACACTCCTCTTCATACTACTATCCCCTGTCCCCAAATCTCATTTCTTTACCCCTCTGCTCCACCCCAAAACTTGCACATCTCCCCCTCATTGCTATCATCTCCCTACTACTGCTCTCATCACCCCCCACAATGCCTCATCTACTCCTCCTTCTCATTTTCCTCTCCTCCATTCCCAAAATCCATTCACTATATCCCTCTGCTCCTCCTAAACATTTGTATATTGTGTCCTCACTGCTTCCTTCGCCCCTCTATGGCACCCACCACCTCCTCCTATTATTCCACTCTCCCACTGACCCGAACACCTCCACTAGGAGTTTTTCACGCTCCTGCACTTCCCGCTCCCATGCCACCTTTCTCACCCTTCTCCTCCTCCTAGCCGCGGGAGACATCTCCCCGAATCCTGGCCCTCCACCACCTCCCTCACCCGCACAACACCCTCCCGCCGCCATGTCCTACCGCAACCTACAATCTGTCCCCCTGCTCCCTAAAATCTCCCCCCCGTTTTCATGTGCACTCCTGAACGCCCGATCGGTGTGCAACAAGCTTACCGCCATCCACGACCTCTTTGTTTCCCGCTCCCTCAACCTCCTGGCGATCACGGAAACTTGGATCCAGCCCACTGACTCTACCTCCCCTGCTGCACTCTCCTATGGAGGGCTCACCTGGACCCACTCACCCAGACCTAACGGTCGTAAAGGTGGTGGGGTTGGTCTGCTCCTGTCACCACAGAGCACCTTCCGAGTCTTCCCAAACCCCCCCTCCCTATCCTTCTCCTCCTTCAAGGCCCACTGCGTCCGACTATTCTCCCCAACCCCCCTGAAGATTGCTGTGATATACCGGCCTCCTGGATCCATACCCCGCTTCCTGGAAGACTTCTCCTCCTGGCTACCCTTCTTCCTCTCCTCTGAGCTACCCACCATCATTCTTGGGGATTTCAACATCCCTGTCAACCTTGACAACCCGGACACAGCCCGTCTCCTCCACCTAACCTCCTCCTTTGCACTTGCACAGTGCATACAATCCACCACCCACTCCGACGGTAATATCCTTGATCTTGTCTTCTCCAACCGCTGCGCTCCCCACAACCTCACTAACACCCCCTTCCCTCTCTCTGACCACAACCTGATCACCTTCTCTATCTCCTCGTCCTCCAACGCCTACCCCTCCAAATGTCACACTACTACCAGCCGTAACCTCCGCAACCTTAACCCTGCCCCCCTCCACTCTGCAGCTGATCAACTCCACGACCGCATCCTCCCCCTGTCCTGCCCCGACTTGGCTATGACTGCCTACAACAACGCGCTGTCAGCAGCCCTTGACTCACTAGCGCCTTTAACCACACGCAACATCAGACTCCGACCGCTCCAGCCCTGGCAGACTGATCACACCAAAACCCTCAAACGACGCAGTCGTGCCCTGGAGCGACTATGGCGCAAAACAAAATCCCAACAAGCTTTCACCTGCTACAAATCTGCCTTCCGCACCTACACCTCCTCCCTCCACGCAGCCAAACAAGCCTACTTCCTGACCCTCATCAAGGCCCTCTCCTCCAATCCTCGCCGACTCTTCTCCACCTTCAACTCTCTACTCTCGCCACCCCCACCTCCACCCAGCACCTCACTCACCGCCCTTGAGATTGCCAATCACTTCAAAAACAAGATTGACACAATTCGCAAGGACATTGCCGCAACTCACACGCCCTCTCAACCCGTCCCCTCTCACACAGCTACCCCCTCATCCCCCCTCCCCCTCGACATTACCCGCAGGGACTTCGTCACTGCTCAAACTCCCTCCGACCCCGTTCCCCCTCACTCAGCTACCCCCTCATCACCCCTCTCCCACGGCCCCACCACTGCTCTGACCTCCACTCCCACCCCACCCTACATTCCTCATACTGAAGCTCCCCCAACACTCCACACCTTTGACCTTACTACCATTGAGGAAGTCTCCAAGATCCTCTCTGATGCCTGCCTCACCACCTGCCCCCTCGACCCTATCCCCTCACAATTCCTACGACCTCCCTCCCCCTCCATCCTACGCTCCCTCACCCACATCTTTAATCTCTCCCTCTCCTCCGGCACTTTCCCCTCCCCACTGAAGCATGCACACATCACCCCCATACTTAAAAAGCCCTCCCTGGACCCCAATGACCCGAACAACCTCAGACCCATCTCCCTGCTCCCACTTACATCTAAACTCCTCGAGCGTCTCGTCTACACTCGCCTATGCTCTCACCTCAACGACAACAACCTCCTCGATCCCCTACAGTCTGGCTTCCGCCCCCTACACTCCACCGAAACCGCCTTACTCAAACTCTCCAACGACCTTCTAACCGCCAAAGCTAATGGCCACTATTCAGTGCTCCTACTCCTTGACCTCTCTGCGGCCTTCGACACAGTTGACCACCCCCTCCTCCTCAAAATACTACACTCCCTCGGCCTCAGAGATTCTGCTCTCTCCTGGCTCTCATCCTACCTGTCACAACGCTCTTTCAGCGTTACCTATAATGCTACCACCTCCCCCTCACTCCCCCTCTCTGTTGGGGTCCCTCAAGGCTCTGTCCTTGGGCCCCTTCTCTTCTCCATCTACACCTCCTCCCTTGGCCAACTCATACACTCTCACGGCTTCAACTACCACCTCTATGCCGACGACACACAAATCTATCTCTCAACCCCCCACCTCACCCCTTCGGTCTCTGCCCAAATCACACACCTACTGAGCGACATATCAGATTGGATGTCGCTCCACTTCCTTAAACTGAATCTCTCCAAAACCGAGCTCCTTGTCTTCCCCCCAGCCCGAACCCCACCCCCCATTGACTTCTACATCACATCCAACAACGCCAATATCAAACCCGCTCTGCAGGCCAGAGTACTTGGTGTCATTCTGGACTCCAACCTATCCTTCCAGCCCCAAGTCCAATCTTTAACAAACTCGTGCAGACTCCACCTCCGCAACATCGCCAAAATCCGCACGTTCCTAACCCCAGAAACTACTAAACAGCTCATCCACTCCCTCATCATATCACGACTCGACTACTGCAACTCCCTCCTCACTGGCCTGCCTCGCCGCTGGCTATCCCCGCTTCAGTCGATCCTGAATACGGCTGCCAGACTCATTCACCTTTCCAACCGCTCCATTTCCGCCACCCCCCTCTGCCAATCCCTCCACTGGCTTCCGATTGCGCAACGGATCAAATTTAAAATCCTAACACTGACGTACAAAGCTGTCCACCATACTGCCCCGAACTACATCACTGACCTAATATCCAAGTACCGCCCAGCACGCACACTCCGCTCCTCACAAGACCTCCTTCTCTCTAGTTCCCTGGTCTCCTCCTCCCATGCCCGCCTCCAGGACTTCTCCAGGGTGTCACCCATCCTCTGGAACTCCCTGCCCCAACCCATCAGATTATCACCTACTCTCCTCTCCTTTAGGCGCACCCTGAAAACCCATCTCTTCAGGGAAGCCTACCTCACCCCCTGCTAACTTGCTGACCTCCTCCACTCTTCCTACCACTCCATCCCCCACAGCTATCTCCTCCTGTACCACTATCCCATCCCTTCTAGATTGTAAGCTCGAAAGAGCAGGGCCCTCGATCCCCTCATGTTTTGCATTGTATTGGTATTGTTCTGTCACATGTTCTGTCCCCCATTGTAATGTACAGCGCTGAGTGAACTGTTGGCGCTTTATAAATACTGTATAATAATAATAATAATAATATACCTTTCCTGGAGGACCAGGTCTACTTCCCTTTCCCACCATGCCCAATGATATACCTTTCCTGGAGGACCATGTCTACTTACCTTTCCCACCAGCACCATACACAATGATATAGCTTTCCTGGAAGACCATGTCTACTTCCCTTTCCCACCATACCCAATGATATACCTTTCCTGGAGGACCATGTCTACTTTCCTTTCCTACCATCACCATACCCAATGATGTACCTTTCCTGGAGGACCATGTCTACTTCCCTTTCCCACCACCACCATACCCAATGATATGCCTTTCCTTGAGGACCATGTCTACTTCCCTTGCCCACCATCACCATATCCAGTGATATACCTTTCCTGGAGGACCATGTCTACTTCCCTTCCCCACCACCACCATAACCAATGATATACCTTTCCTGGAGGACCATGTCTACTTCCCTTTCCCACCACCACCATACCCAATGATATAGCTTTCCTGGAAGACCATGTCTACTTCCCTTTCCCACAATACCGAATGTTATACCTTCCTGGAGGACCATGTCTGCTTCCCTTTCCCACCACCACCATACCCAATGATATGCCTTTCCTTGAGGACCATGTCTACTTCCCTTTCCCACCATCACCATAACCAGTGATATACCTTTCCTGGAGGACCATGTCTACTTCCCTTCCCCACCACCACCATAACCAATGATATACCTTTCCTGGAGGACCATGTCTACTTCCCTTTCCCACCACCACCATACCCAATGATAGAGCTTTCCTGGAGGACCATGCCTTCTTCCCTTTCCCATCACCACCATACCCAATGATATAGCTTTCCTGTAGGACCATGCCTACTTCCCTTTCCCACCACCACCATACCCAATGATATACCTTTCCTGGAGGACCATGTCTACTCCCCTTTCCCACCATACCCAATGATATACCTATTCTGGAGGACCATGTCTACTTTCCTTTCCCACCACCACCATACCCAATGATATACCTTTCCTGGAGGACCATGCCTACTTCCCTTTCCCACTACCACCATACCGAATGATATACCTTCCATGGAAGGCCAGGTCTACTTTCTTTTCCCACCACTAGCATACCCAATGATATACCTTTCCTGGAGGGCCAGGTCTACTTCCCTTTCGCACTACCAACTTACCTAATTATATACATTTCATGGAGGACTATGTCTACATCTCTTTTTTCCCCATACCCAATGATATACCTTTCCTGGAGGACCATGTCTACTTCCCTTCCCCACCACCACCATACCCAATGATATAACTTTCCTGGAGGGCCAGGTCTACTTCCCTTTCCCACCACCACCATACCCAATGATAGAGCTTTCCTGGAGGACCATGCCTTCTTCCCTTTCCCATCACCACCATACCCAATGATATAGCTTTCCTGTAGGACCATGCCTACTTCCCTTTCCCACCACCACCATACCCAATGATATACCTTTCCTGGAGGACCATGTCTACTCCCCTTTCCCACCATACCCAATGATATACCTATTCTGGAGGACCATGTCTACTTTCCTTTCCCACCACCACCATACCCAATGATATACCTTTCCTGGAGGACCATGCCTACTTCCCTTTCCCACTACCACCATACCGAATGATATACCTTCCATGGAAGGCCAGGTCTACTTTCTTTTCCCACCACTAGCATACCCAATGATATACCTTTCCTGGAGGGCCAGGTCTACTTCCCTTTCGCACTACCAACTTACCTAATTATATACATTTCATGGAGGACTATGTCTACATCTCTTTTTTCCCCATACCCAATGATATACCTTTCCTGGAGGACCATGTCTACTTCCCTTCCCCACCACCACCATACCCAATGATATAACTTTCCTGGAGGGCCAGGTCTACTTCCCTTTCCCACCACTACCATACCCAATGATATACCTTTCCAGGAGGACCATGTTTACTTCCCTTTCCCACCACTACCATCACACTCAATGATATACCTTTCCTAAAGGACCATGCCTACTTCCCTTTCCCATTACCACCACACCCAATGATATACCTTTCTTGGAGGTCCAGGTCTACTTCTCTTTCCCACCACCACCATACCCAATGATATACCGTCCCTGTAGGATCATGTTTAATTCCCTTTCCCACCACCACCACACCTAATGATATACTTTTCCTGGAGGACAATGTCTACTTGCCTTTCCCACCACCACCACCATACCCAATGATATACCTTTACTATAGGGCCAGGTCTGCTTCCTTTTCCCACCAAAACCATTCTCAGTTATATACCTTTCCTGGAAGACCATGCCCACTTCCCTTTCCGACCACCACCATACTCAGTGATATACCTTTCCTGGAGGACCAGGTCTTAGATTTGTGGCAGGTTGATAACTGAGTGTTGGTTTGGTGGATTTTAATTTATAGGGAATTTATTGCAAATCTTGGCAAATTTGCCCGAGCACATCTGGAGAAAATGTCCAGGCAGAGGTTCCGTTAGTGAAAATCACACTTCAAAATAATTAGGAGTGAAACTATAAAGACCAAGCCATACTGTATAGAAGTAGATGAGTTCAGTGTCATGAGAGCTGTAAATGGTAACCAAGCCTAATTTATCTGTATGCATTTGTATACTGTACATAAATTAGGTCAGCTTCTAGAGAGCGTTGTATACTAGTGAAGCCCAATTTATCATCATGCCCTACCTATCACCAGAAGGAAATTGTGAAGACCAATTAACATGTATAGGTAAACTGGGTGAACTCCAAGAAGCCTGATTTGTTTAATGCCTCGCCTCTGCCCAAGATAGAAACCATATGGACCATGGCCAATGTAGGTAAATGAAGTCAACTTCAGGAGAGCTGGGTATACCAAGGGAATCTGATCTGTTTAATGACCCACCTCTACCCAAGAAGAAAATGATAAAGACCAATTTGTATATACAGTAAGCAAAGCTGGGTATACCAAGGAAGACTGATTTGTTAAATGCTTCACCTCTTCCCAAGTGAAACCAAAAGGACCAAGCCCTATGTAAGAAACTGAGGTCAACATCAGAAGAGCTGGATATACCAGGGAAGCCTGATCCGTTTAATGCCCCACCTCTGCCCAAGAGAAACCATATGAACCAAGCCCTATATAAATAAGGGAGGTCAACTTCATAAGAGCTGAGTATTTCAGGGAAGCCTGATCTGTTTAATGCCCTACCTCTTTCCAAGAAAAAAATGATTAAAACCAATCCATATTCTGTATAATTAAATGATGTGAGCTTTGGGAAAGCTGGGTATACCAGGGAAGCCCAATCTGGTTAATGTCCCACCTCTTCCCAAGAGAGAAACCAAAAAGGACCAATCCCTATGTAAGTAAATGAAGTTAACTTCAGGAGAGCTGGATATGATATACCAGGGAAACCTGATCTGTTTCATGTCCCACTTCTACCCAAGAGGAAAATTATAAAGACCAATCCATATATAAGTAAGTGGGGTAAACTTCAAGAGAGATGGGTATACCAGAGAAGCCTGCTTTTTTAATGCCCCACCTCTGCCAAAAAGAGAAACTGTATGGACAAAACCCTATATAAAAATATGAGGTCAACTTCATGATTACTGGGTATTCTAGGAAAGCCTGATCTATTTAATGCCCCACCTCTTCCCAAGAGAGAAACCAAAAGGACCAATCCCTATGTAAGTAAATTAGGTCAACTTCAGGAGAGATGGGTATGCCAGGGAGCCTGATCTGTTTGATGCCCCACCTCTTCTGAAGAGAGAATCCAAAAGGACCAAGCCCTATATAAGTAAATTAGGTCAACTTCAGGAGAAATAGGTATGCCAGGGGAGCCTGATCTGTTTAATGCCCAACCACTGCCAAAGTGAGAAACCATATGGACCAAGCCATAAATAGGTAAATGGGGTCAACCTCGGGTAATTGTGTTAAATGGTAATTATCAGTCAAGCCTGATCCATCTACATACTCTACCTCCCCCTGATCTATCTTCATACTCTACCTCCCCTGATCTATCTTCATACTCTACCTCCCCCTGATCCATCTACATACTCTACCTCCCCCTGATCCATCTACATACTCTACCTCCCCCTGATCTATCTTCATACTCTACCTCCCCTGATCTATCTTCATACTCTACCTCCCCCTGATCCATCTACATACTCTACCTCCCCCTGATCTATCTTCATACTCTACCTCCCCCTGATCTATCTTCATACTCTACCTCCCCTGATCTATCTTCATACTCTACCTCCCCCTGATCCATCTTCATACTCTACCTCCCCCTGATCCATCTTCATACTCTACCTCCCCCTGATCCATCGTCATACTCTACCTCCCCCTGATCTATCGTCATACTCTACCTCCCCCTGATCTATCGTCATACTCTACCTCCCCCTGATCCATCTACATACTCTACCTCCCCCTGATCCATCTACATACTCTACCTCCCCCTGATCCATCTTCATACTCTACCTCCCCCTGATCTATCGTCATACTCTACCTCCCCCTGATCTATCGTCATACTGTACCTCCCCCTGATCTATCGTCATACTCTACCTCCCCCTGATCTATCGTCATACTCTACCTCCCCCTGATCTATCGTCATACTCTACCTCCCCCTGATCTATCGTCATACTCTACCTCCCCCTGATCTATCTACATACTCTACCTCCCCCTGATCTATCTTCATACTCTACCTCCCCCTGATCTATCGTCATACTCTACCTCCCCCTGATCCATCTACATACTCTACCTCCCCCTGATCTATCTTCATACTCTTCCTCCCCCTGATCCACCTACATACTCTACTCCCCCCTGATCTATCTTCATACTCTACCTCCCCCTGATCTATCTTCATACTCTACCTCCCCCTGATTTATCGTCATACTCTACCTCCCCCTGATCTATCTTCATACTCTACCTCCCCCTGATCTATCTTCATACTCTACCTCCCCCTGATCTATCGTCATACTCTACCTCCCCCTGATCCATCTACATACTCTACTCCCCCTGATCTATCTTCATACTCTACCTCCCCCTGATCTATCGTCATACTCTACCTCCCCCTGATCCATCTACATACTCTACTCCCCCTGATCTATCTTCATGCTCTACCTCCCCCTGATCTATCTACATACTCTACCTCCTCCTGATCTATCGTCATACTCTACCTCCCCCTGATCCATCTACATACTCTACCTCCCCCTGATCTATCTTCATACTCTTCCTCCCCCTGATCCATCTACATACTCTACCTCCCCCTGATCCATCTACATACTCTACCTCCCCCTGATCTATCTTCATACTCTTCCTCCCCCTGATCTATCTTCATACTCTACCTCCCCCTGATCTATCGTCATACTCTACTCCCCCCTGATCTATCTTCATACTCTACCTCCCCCTGATCTATCTTCATACTCTACCTCCCCCTGATTTATCGTCATACTCTACCTCCCCCTGATCTATCTTCATACTCTACCTCCCCCTGATCTATCTTCATACTCTACCTCCCCCTGATCTATCTTCATACTCTACCTCCCCCTGATCTATCTTCATACTCTACCTCCCCCTGATCCATCTACATACTCTACTCCCCCTGATCTATCGTCATACTCTACCTCCCCCTGATCTATCTTCATGCCCTACCTCCCCCAAGAGAGAAAGAATAAAAAACCAAGCTACATATACAACAATGGGGCCAACTTTAGGCCTAGTGCTCTAAAGTTCTCGAACTCCATCCATTTAGCATCGTTCTTCATTGTTCTTTTAGTTTTCTAAGTTTATGTTCAACAAATAGCTAAAAAAAAAAAGATCAGGTGATGTTTTCATTCCTACAAAATAAATCCTCTGTAGCTGTATGCATTGTATTTATGTTGCCTCCACATTCCTTGAAGCATCTTACTTATATTATTTCTGCTCGTTGTTACGTTAACTATTTTTGCATCTGACCTCGTTTATGTGGAGGGAAATCTCGTGTACACCGAGGTCAGCTTGTCTGTGTGCCGATTTGTGTATTTTTACGAGGAGTCAGACAAGCATTTATTTGTCGGTTTATGACTGTCTGCATGGCATAATGGGCTGAGCGAGAAGAATGGAGACACGCTTGTTTTGTTTGCTCTTCTTCTCCTTCTGTCAAGGCGCACTTTTTGGTACTTAAGGGTCTGCGAGAAAATTGAGACGAAGTCTGTGAAATGTTACCACCGACACGAACGCCGGCCTTGCAGAAGCAGTCATGGCTGCTCAGTTGGACTCCGGAGGTTCTGGGATTTTATCCAAGTTGGTCATGCACACATTTGGCCATTCCCGAAGGATCCAACTGTTTGGCATCCGGACGAAAGCGTGAATCTCGAAGGGAACAATGGACACGTTCCTATGATTGCCGAATATGCCCATAGATGGGCTTCTCATAGGGCCAATAATTTTTTTTTTGTTTGTTTTATTATCATGCCCATCCACTCTATGGTTGTTGTCAGGTATTACTCGGCTGATTATTATTTTTTTTTTTATAAAATCCTGTTACAGGCATTATTGTTGGTTTAAACTTTTACATTTTGAAAATTAAATTGCAACTCCACAAGAAAATTTTTTTTTTTTTTTTGCTGTGGCAAAGTGGGGGGACATATATATTGACTGCGTTTACTTATTTTTTTTTATTTATATTGACTGCGTTTACTTATTTTCCTATTTGTGTATTTAAATACTTTTTATCATATATATATATATATATATATATATATATATATATACACACAATGCAGGAAATGTGTATTTGCCCCCCTCTGATGCTGAATGTTCGCCCCTCACACAGAAATGATCGGTCTAACAATGGAATGTTCGCCCCTCACACAGAAACGATCGGTCTAACAATGGAATGTTCGGTGTAACACTGAGAGACAGAATACAACAACAAATTCAGCAGAAATGCGTCTAACAAATGATGACTGATCTGCATGTTCATGAGGGAAAGAAGGATTTGATCCCCTATCATTCAGCAGGATTTCTGGCTACCAGGTGTCTCTCATACAGGTAACAAGCTGAGATTAGAAGCAGTCTCTTAAAGGGAGTGCTGCTAATCTCATTGTGTTACCTGTATAAAAGACACCTGTCCACAGGAGCAATCAAACCATCAGATTCCAAACTCTCCACCATGGCAAAGACCAAAGAGCTGTCCAAGGAGGTCAGGGACAAGATGGTAGACCTACACAAGGCTGGACTGGGCTACCAAACTATGGCCAAGCAGCTTGGTGAGAAGGTGACAACAGTTGGTGCAATCATTCACAAATGGAAGAAACACAAAACAAGTGTCAGTCTCCCTAGGTCTGGTGCACCATGCAAGATCTCACCTCGTGGAGTGTCAATGATCATGAGAACAGTGAGGAATCATCCCAGAACTACATGTGAGGATCTTGTCAATGATCTCCAGGCAGCTGGGACCACAGTCACCAAGAAAACAATTGGTAACACACTACGCCGACAAGGACTGAAATCCTGCAGTGCCCGCACGGTCCCTCTGCTCAAGAAAGCCCATGTCCAGGACCGTCTGAAGTCTGCCACTGAACATCTGAATGATGCAGAGGAGGACTGGTGGAAGTGTTGTGGTCAGAGGAGACCAAAGTCCAGCTCTTTGGCATCAACTCAACTTGCCATGTTTGGAGGAGGAGGAATGCTGCCTATGACCCCAAGAACACTATCCCAACTGTGAAACATGGTGGTGGAAACATTTTGCTTTGGGGGGGTTTTCTGCTAAGAGGACAGGACAACTGCACTGCATCAAAGGGACGATGGACGGGGCAATGTACCATCAAACCTTGGGTGAGAACCTTCTTCCCTCAGCCAGGGCATTGAAAATGGATGGTGGATGGGTGTTCCGGCATGACAATGACCCAAAACACACGGCCAAGGCAATAAAGGAGCGGCTCAAGAAGAAGCACATTAAGGTCCTGGAGTGGCCTAGCCAGTCTCCAGACCTTCATCAAATTGCCAAACGTCAGCCACCAAACCTTAAGGACTTGGAGAGGATCTGCCAAGAGGAGTGGGCCAAAATCCCTCCTGAGATGTGTGCAAACCTGGGGGCCAACTCCAGGAAACGTCTGACCTCTGTGATTGCCAACAAGGGATTTGCCACCAAGCACTAAGTCATGTTTTGTGAAGGGGATCAAATCCTTCTTTCCCTCATGAACATGCAGATCCGTCATCATTTGTTAGACGCATTTCTGCTGAATTTTTTGTTGTATTCTGTCTCTCAGTGTTACACCGAACATTCGATTTTCACAAAGCCAAGTATATTTTTGTGCTGCGAAGTAATGTCTATGTAGTTTGTTAATGATAATAAGAAAGGCAACAAAATAGATCCCCTACAGCCAGCAACAATAGGCCTTCCCCATAGAAACAATAGACCCCCCCCAAAAAAAAACAATAGATCCACCACCCAGAAACTGTAGATCCCCAACAACAATAGACCCCCAGCAGCAACAACAGATCTCCAAGCAGCCAGAATCAATAGACCTCTCCCTTAACAGTAGATCTCTCCAAGCAACATTGGACCCCCCAGTAGCATAAGACCCCCCAGCAACAATAGAATTCCCCCCGGCAACCATATACTTTCCCAGCAACAATAGATCCCCAAGGCAACAATAGATCCCTCAGCATCCAGCATCATTAGACCCTCCAGCAACAATAAACCACCAGCAGCAACAATAGATCTCCCAGCATCGATAGACTTCTTTGTTAACAGTAGATCTCTCCCAGAAACATAAGACCCCCCCCAGCAACAATGGACTCCCCCTTGCAACAATAGACTCCCCCCTGCAACAATAGACTTTCCCAGCATCAATAGACCCTCCAGCACACCCCAGCACCCCTTGTCATTGCAGTACATACACCCAGTGCTGAGGGGACCGGAACTGTGTTCCCCCATGTTCCTGCTGAAAAAAGCTCTGTATGTATATGTGTACGTATATATGTGTGTGTGTGTGTATGTGTGTGTGTGTGTATATATATATATATATGTGTGTGTGTGTATATATATGTGTGTGTGTGTGTGTATATATATGTGTGTGTGTGTATATATATATATATATGTGTGTGTGTATATATGTGTGTGTGTATATATATATATATATATATATGTGTGTGTGTGTATATATATGTGTATATATGTGTGTGTGTATATATATGTGTATATATGTGTGTGTGTATATATATGTGTATATATGTGTGTGTGTATATATATATATGTGTGTGTGTGTATATATGTGTGTGTGTGTATATATATGTGTATATATGTGTGTGTGTATATATATGTGTATATATGTGTGTGTGTATATATATGTGTATATACAGTCATGGCCGAAATTGTTGGCACCCTTGATATTTTTCCTGAAAATCAAGTATTTCACACAAAAAAGGTATTGCATTAACACATGTTTTGCTATACACATGTTTATTCCCTTTGTATGTATTGGAACAAATATAAAACAGAGGCAGAAAAGCAAATATGACATAATGTCACACAAAACCCCAAAAATGGGCTGGACAAAAGTATTGGCACCCTTAACTTAATATTTGGTTGCACACCCTTTGGAAAACATAACTGAAATCAGTCGCTTCCTATAACCATCAATAAGCTTCTGACACCTCTCACCCGGAATTTTGGACCACTCTTCCTTTGCAAACAGCTCCAGGTCTCTCTTATTGGAAGGACACCTTTTCCCAACAGCAATTTTAAGATCTCTCCACAGGTGTTCAATGGGATTTAGATCTGGGCTCATTGCTGGCCACTTCAGAACTCTCCAGCGCTTCTTTGCCATCCATTTCTGAGTGCTTTTTGACGTATGTTTGGGGTCATTGTCCTGCTGGAAGACCCAGGATCTTGGACGCAAACCCAGCTTTCTGACACTGGGCCCTACAGTGCGACCCAAAATCCTTTGGTAATCCTCAGATTTCATGATGCCTTGCACACAGTCAAGGCACCCAGTGCCAGAGGCAGCAAAACAACCCCAAAACATCATTGAACCTCCACCATATTTTACCGTAGGTACTGTGTTTTGTTCTTTGTAGGCCTCATTCCGTTTTCGGTAAACAGTAGAATGATGTGCTTTACCGAAAAGCTCTATCTTGGTCTCATCTGTCCACAAGACGTTTTCCCAGAAGGCTTTTGGCTTACTCAAGTACATTTTGGCAAACTGTAGTCTTGCTTTTTTATGTCTCTGTGTCAGCAGTGGGGTCCTCCTGGGTCTCCTGCCATAGCGTTTCATTTCATTTAAATGTCGACGGATAGTTCGCGCTGACACTGATGCTCCCTGAGCCTGCAGGACAGCTTAAATGTCTTTGGAACATGTTTGGGGCTGCTTATCCACCATCCGGACTATTCTGCGTTGCAATCTTTCATCAATTTTCCTCATCCGTCCACGACCAGGGAGATTAGCTACAGTGCCATGGGTTGCAAACTTCTTGATAATGTTGCGCACTGTGGACAAAGGCAAATCTAGTTCTCTGGAGATGGACTTGTAACCTTGAGATTGTTGATATTTTGCCACAATTTTGGTTCTCAGGTCCTCAGACAGTTCTCGTCTCCTCTTTCTGTTGTCCATGCTTAGTGTGGCACAGACAGACACACAATGCAAAGGTTAAGTGAACGTCTCTCCTTTTTATCTGCTTTCAGGTGTGATTTCTATATTGCCCACACCTGTTACTTGCCCCAGGTGAGTTTACAGGAGCATCACATGCTTGTAACATTCTTATTTATCCGCAGTTGTGAAAGGGTGCCAATACTTTTGTCCAGCCCATTTTTGGAGGTTTGTGTGACATTATGTCGAATTTGCTTTCTTTCCTCCCTTTTTTTGTTTTGTCCCAATACACACAAAGGGAATAAACATGTGTATAGCAAAACATGTGTTAATGCAATACGTTTCGTGAGAAATACATGATTTCCTGGAGAAATATCAAGGGTGCCAACAATTTCGGCCATGACTGTATGTGTGTGTGTATATATATATATATATGTGTGTGTGTATATATGTGTGTGTGTATATATATATATATATATATATGTGTGTGTGTGTATATATATGTGTATATATGTGTGTGTGTATATATATGTGTATATATGTGTGTGTGTATATATATGTGTATATATGTGTGTGTGTATATATATATATGTGTGTGTGTGTATATATGTGTGTGTGTGTATATATATATATATATATATATATATATATATGTGTGTGTGTGTGTATATATATGTGTATATATGTGTGTGTGTATATATATATATATATATATATATATATATATATTTTTTTTTATTTTTTTCCCTTGAATTAAAGTCAGATTCATGAAGTCAATCAGTGGCGATTTTCACCTGTAGCCTCCTTTAATTAGGAGAACATTTTAGGCTGGCAGGTCGAGCAGCGGCAATTTCTTTCTAAAATAGGATTTTCATCATTGATTCCCGTATTCAGAGTCAAGGAGGACAATACATTTTTAGCTCTAGTCACGGCTGATTTATACTTCAGCTGGCTGAATGTAAAGTGAACAGAAGAAAATGACCTTTGAAGTGTCTTACTGCAGTCTCTGCCTAGGACTTGAGCCTTTTTATAGGGACTGGGCGAGTGCGTCTCTTGAAAGAGAACCTAAATTTAGCCTGAATCTCAGATGTTGCAGTGCTCCGTGCGGTCTCCGAGAAGACAATATGACCCACATTGTTGGAGACGAGCAATTATATCTGTGTGTGTAAAGAAATAAAAACGAAAAGGTGACTTAATTTCATATCCATATATACACTGCTCAAAAAAAATGAAAGGAAGACTCTGAAAACCCATCAGATCTCAATGGGGAGGAATCTCCTGCTGGATCTCTATACTGACATGGACGGGGGATGGGTGAGGAACGTAAGGACGCCCCATCGTTTGATGGAAATGAAAATGATCGACCTACAGAGGACTGAATTCAAAGACACCCCCAAAATCAAAGTGAAGAAATGATGCAGCAGGCGAGTCCATGTTGGTGAAATGTCATTGCAGCAACTCAGAATGGTCCTCAGTAGTTTGTATGTCCCCCACGTGCTTGTATGCATGCCTGACAATGTCGGGGGAGGGTCCTAATGAGACCACGGATGGTGTCCTGGGGGATTTCCTCCCAGATCTGGACCAGGGCATCACTGAGTTCCTGGACAGTCTGAGGTGCAACCTGGTGGCATCGGATGGACCGAAACATGACATCCCAGAGGTGTTCTATTGGATTTAGGTCAGGTGAGCATGGGGGCCATTCAATGGTATCAATTCCTTCATCCTCCAGGAACGACCTGCATACTCTCCCCACATGAGGCCAGGCATTGTCCTGCATCAGGAGGAACCCAGGACCCCCTGCATCAGGAGGAACCCAGGACCCACTGCACCAGCGTAGGGTCTGACAATGGGTCCAAGGATTTCATCCCAATACCTAACAGCAGTCAGGGTGCCATTGTCTAGCCTGTAGAGGTCTGTGTGTCCCTCCATGGATATGCCTCCCCAAACCATCACTGACCCACCACTAAATCGGTCCTGCTGAACGATGTTACAGGCAGCAGAACGTTCTCCGCGGCTCATCCAGACCCTTTCACGTCTGTCACATGTGCTCAGGGTGAACCTGCTCTCATCTGTGAAAAGTACAGGGTGCCAGTGGTGGACCTGCCAATTCTGGGGTTCAATGGCAAATGCCAATCCAGTTCTATGGTGCCGGGCAGTGAGCACAGGGCCCACTAGAGGACATCATGAAGTCTGTTTCTGATTGTTTGGTCAGAGACATTCACACCAGTGGCCTGCTGGAGGTCATTTTGTAGGGCTCTGGCAGGGTTCATCCTGTCCTTCCTTGCACAAAGGAGCAAATACTGGTCTTGCTGATGAGTTAAGGACCTTCTACGGCCCTCTCTAGCTCTCCTAGAGGAACTACCTGTCTCCTCAAATCTCCTCCATGCTCTTGTCTCCTAGAATCTCCTCCATGCTCTTGTCTCCTGGAACCTCCTCCATGCTCTTGTCTCCTGGAATCTCCTCCATGCTTTTCTCTCCTGGAATCTCCTCCATGCTCTTGTCTCCTGGAATCTCCTCAATGCTCCTGTCTCCTGGAATCTCCTCAATGCTCTTGTCTCCTGGAATCTCCTCCATGCTCTTGAGACTGTGCTGGGAGACACAGCAAACCTTCTGGCAATGGCACGTATCGATGTGCCATCCTGGAGGAGTTGGATTGCCTGTGCAACCTCTGTAGGGTCCAGGTATGGCCTCATGCTGCCAGAAGTGACACTGATCCGAGCCAAATGCAAAACGAGTGAAAAACAGAAAAGATGAGTAGGGAAAAAATGTCAGTGGCCTCCAACTGTAAAACCATTCCTGTTTTGGGGGTCTTCTCATTGTTGCCCATCTAGTGCGCCTGTTGCTCATTACATGACCACCAAAGCAGCTGAAACTGATGAACAATCCCCTCTGCGACTTACCTGACCAGATCCATATCCTGGGAGGTTCATCGACTTGATGCCAGACTCGGATTACAAAGTCTTCCTTTCATTTTATTGAGCAGTATATATATACAGTCAGGTCCATAAATATTGGGACATCAACACAATTCTAACATTTTTGGCTCTATACACCACCACAATGGATTTGAAATGAAACGAACAAGATGTGCTTTAACTGCAGACTGTCTGCTTTAATTTGAGGATATTTATATCCAAATCAGGTGAACGCTGTAGGAATTACAACAGTTTGCATATGTGCCTCCCACTTGTTAAGGGACCAAAAGTAATGGTACAATTGGCTTCTCAGCTGTTCCATGGCCAGGTGTGTGTTATTCCCTCATTATCCCAATTACAATGAGCAGATAAAAGGTCCAGAGTTCATTTCAAGTGTGCTATTTGCATTTGGAATCTGTTGCTGTCAACTCTCAAGATGAGATCCAAAGAGCTGTCACTATAAGTGAAGCCATCATTAGGCTGAAAAAACAAAACAAACCCATCAGAGAGATAGCAAAAACATTAGGCGTGGCCAAAACAATTGTTTGGACCATTCTTAAAAAGAAGGAACGCACCGGTGAGCTCAGCAACACCAAAAGACCCGGAAGACCATGGAAAACAACTGTGGTGGATGACCGAAGAATTCTTTCCCTTGTGAAGAAAACACCCTTCACAACAGTTGGCCAGATCAAGAACACTCTCCAGGAGGTAGGTGTATGTGTGTCAAAGTCACCAATCAAGAGAAGACTTCACCAGAGTGAATACAGAGGGTTCACCACAAGATGGAAACCATTGGTGAGCCTCAAAAACAGGAAGGCCAGATTAGAGTTTGCCAAACGACATCTAAAAAAGCCTTCACAGTTCTGGAACAACATCCTATGGACAGATGAGACCGACATCAACTTGTACCAGAGTGATGGGAAGAGAAGAGTATGGAGAAGGAACTGCTCATGGTCCTCAGCATACCACCTCATCAGTGATCATGGTGGTGGTAGTGTCATGGCGTAGGCATGTATGGCTGCCAATGGAACTGCTTCTCTTGTATTTATTGATGATGTGACTGCTGACAGAAGCAGCCGGATGAATTGTGAAGTGTTTCGGGAATATTATCGGCTCATATTCAGCCAAATGCTTCACAACTCATTGGACGCTTCACAGTGCAGATGGACAATGACCCAAAGCAGACTGCAAAAGCCACCAAAGAAGTGGAATGTTCTGCAATGGCCAAGTCCATCACCTGACCTGAATCCGATTGAGCATTTCACTTGCTGAAGACAAAACTGAAGGGAAAATGCCCCAAGAACAAGCAGGAACTGAAGACAGTTGCAGTAAAGGCCTGGCAGAGCATCACCAGGGATGACACCCAGCGTCTGGGGATGTCTATGCGTTCCACACTTCAGGATGCAATTGACTGCAAAGGATTTGCAACCAAGTATTAAAAAGTGAAAGTTTGATTTATGATTATTATTCTGTCCCATTACTTTTGGTCCCTTAACAAGTGGGAGGCACATATGCAAACTGTTGTCATTCCTACACCGTTCACCTGATTTGGATGTAAATACCCTCAAATTAAAGCTGACAGTCTGCAGTTAAAGCACATCTTGTTTGTTTCATTTCAAATCCATTGTGGTGTATAGAGCCAAAAATGTTAGAATTGTGTCGATGTCCCAATATTTATGGACCTGACTGTATATATATATATATGAAATTATATATTTTATCTTAGTACTGAATGTTGGCTGTTCCAGCCTGAACCCATGGAAGGACCCTCCAGGGGCTGATTCCCGGTCCAGTGGGACACATAGCTGCTCTCCTTGTGACGTTTTACAATGCTAACTGGGACTCAAGTAGTTAAAATCCTCCAAAATTCTGTGACCATTTACATTACGTGGGGGGTCAGGCCACAGCTCTGCCTGCACTAGAAGAAGAGGAAGCAAATATAACCAACTTCTCGGTCCCTGATGACTGACCGCTCTGGTGCCGGAAGGCTCATCTGCAAGTGACCATGAACAACAGAGATGTCAGTCTACATCTTCACACTAGATAGGTATTGCAAAATGTAACACAATCTGGTTGTAAAATCTACAGGGTGGTATAAAAAAAGTTGGAGACTAGTTTTGAAACACGCCAACAGATGGCAGTGCAAGGGAGCACCAACCTTTATAAGTCAGTGTGCCAAAAGACATTGTCCTGAGTATATTGGGAGCTGTGTAACTGGTGATATTCTGACCACGTGCGTTACCACGTCTGCTATTTCATCACGGACAGCAAGTTAGAAAAAAAGAGCAAAACGTGAAATTCTGCGTGAAACCGGGCAAATCGCTGGATCTCCACAATGCTGTCAAAACAGCGATCTTTGAGCTGGATCTTCATCTTCGGAAAGAGGGCATTTTTTGGGGGTAGAGCTCATTGAAGGTCTTCCTGATCGCTCACCATCTTCCAGTGATGTTCTTCCACTCTTGAAGCGTACGTGCCGCTCAAAACACCTCAAACGACTCACTGCAGCATCTCCATAAACTTGCCGAGTCATGTCAAATGTGTCTGTGGCAGATTTGCCCGTTTTCACGCAGAATTTCACATTTGCTCTTCAATGATGAAAAAGGCAGACATGGTAACACACGTGGACAGAGTAGCACCAGTTGCACCGCTCCCGATGTTCAGATCTCTTTTGGTACACTGACTTATGAAGGCCAGTGCTCCCTGTGACTGTGTGTGAAGCCCTGTGCTGCCCTCTGTTGCCGTGTTACAAAACTGGTCTCGAAACGTTCTGATACCACCTTGTATTTTAAGATGTAATTATTACCAAACGTGAAGTGATATGCAGCAGGCCATACTCAACGTCACAGCAACAGTAGCAGAGACCGGTCCTGCTGATGGATTAAGGACCTTCTACGGCCCTGTCCAGCTCTCCTAGAGGAACTGCCTGTCTCCTGGAATCTCCTCCATGTTCTTGTCTCCTGGAATCTCCTCCATGCTCTCATCTCCTGGAATCTCCTCCATGCTCGTCTCCTGGAATCTCCTCCATGCTCTTGTCTCCTGGAATCTCCTCCATGCTCTTGTCTCCTGAAATCTCCTCCGTGCTCTTGTCTCCTGGAATCTCCTCCGTGCTCTTGTCTCCTGGAATCTCCTCCATGATCTTGTCTCCTAGAATCTCCTCCATGCTCTTGTCTCCTGGAATCTCCTCCGTGCTCTTGTCTCCTGGAATCTCCTCCGTGCTCTTGTCTCCTGGAATCTCCTCCATGCTCTTGTCTCCTGGAATCTCCTCCATGCTCTTGAGACTGTGCTGGGAGACACAGCAAACCTTCTGGCAATGGGACGTATTGATGTACCATCCTGGAGGAGTTGGACTGCCTGTGCAACCTCTGTAGGGTCCAGGTATGGCCTCATGCTACCAGTAGTGACACCGACCCTAGCACAGCAGCAGGAGGAATTTTCCAGCGTAGTTTAATCAGTGTCACTGCTTCAGCAGGACTCAGCCAGCCTTTCTCAAGGTTGTGTCCCACCGAAACATTGGCATTAATTAAACTACATTGGAGAATTTCTCGTTCTGTAAGTCCCGTTGAGAGCACCTACCTCCTGCTGCAAATTCTACGTACTTTTTATTATGGATTGCACCCATGTACTCCTACATGCATATGTGGTGGCCTATATCTATACTACCTCAAATGAGAAGTTATAGATATCTTCTGGTGCTTGCCAACATAGCTCAATAATGTCTACAATACAACCTATACACATATGGGACCTTTGAGGCGCATTCACTAAGAAAGGATCCTACTGCTCCCATTAGGTCTGATGGGTCTGGTGAGGGTCCCCCGGGGTTGCCCTAAACAGATCTAGACCTTGCATATCATCCTGTTTTTGGTCTGGTTCTCCTAGGTCTTTGTGAGCACTTTGCACCCTTCCCACCAATGTCCAGGCATCCTTGGGTCTACACTTGGGATTGCTTTTGGCCGATGAGTATGTATCTCACCCTACATCTACATCAGGAGTCTCCAAACTTTCTAAACAAAATGCCAGTTTACTGTCCTTCAGCCTTTAGAAGGGCCTGACTAAGACCAGTTGGTGAAGAAAACAAACTCAGGATTGGTGGCCATTGGGAGTAAAAAAATAACATAGTGCTTGTGGTCTGTAGGAGGAATAATGCCCCATCCCTGGTATTAGTGCAAAGGATAGAGCTCCATTGCTGGGTGTCAGTGGGAGGGATAGTGCCCTATTGTTAGTATCAGTGGGAGGAATAGTTCCCCATCATTGGTGTCAGTGGAAGGAATAGTGCCCCATCATTGGTGTCAGTGGGAGGAATAGTGCCCGATTGTTGGTATCAGTGGGAGGAATAGTGCCCCATCATTGGTGTCAGTGGGAGGAATAGTGCCCTATTGTTGGTATCAGTGGGAGGAATAGTGCCCTATTGTTGGTATCAGTGGGAGGAATAGTGCCCCATCATTGGTGTCAGTGGAAGGAATAGTGCCCCATCATTGGTGTCAGTGGGAGGAATAGTGCCCCATCATTGGTGTCAGTGGAAGGAATAGTGCCCCATCATTGGTATCAGTGGGAGGAATAGTGTCCCATCATTGGTGTTAGTGGGAGGAATAGTGCCCCATCATTGGTATCAGTGGGAGGAATAGTGTCCCATCATTGGTGTTAGTGGGAGGAATAGTGCCCCATCATTGGTGTCAGTGGGAGGAATAGTGCCCCATCATTGGTGTCAGTGGAAGGAATAGTGCCCCATCATTGGTATCAGTGGGAGGAATAGTGCCCCATCATTGGTGTCAGTGGGAGGAATAGTGTCCCATCATTGGTGTCAGTGGGAGGAATAGTGCCCCATCATTGGTATCAGTGGGAGGAATAGTGCCCCATCATTGGTGTCAGTGGGAGGAATAGTGCCCCATCATTGGTATCAGTGGGAGGAATAGTGCCCCATCATTGGTGTCAGTGGGAGGAATAGTGCTCTATTGTTGGTATCAGTGGGAGGAATAGCGCCCAATTGTCGGTATCAACGGGAGAAATGGTGGCCATTGTTGGTATCAATGGGAGGAATGGTGCCCCATTGTTGGTATCAGTGGGAGGAATAGTGCTCTATTGTTGGTATCAGTGGGAGGAATAGTGCCCTATCTTTGGTGTCAGTGGAAGGAACAGTGCCCCATCATTGGTGTCAGTGGGAGTAATAGTGCCCCATCATTGGTGTCAGTGGGAGGACTAGTGCCCCATCATTGGTGTTATTGGGAGGAATAGTTCCCCTTCATTGGTGTCAGTGGGAGGAATAGTGCCTCGTCATTGGCGTGAGTGGGAGGAATAGTGCCTAATCATTGGTGTCAGTGGGAAGAATAGTGCTCCATCATTGGCGTGAGTGGGAGGAATAGTGCCCCATCCTTGGTGTCAGTGGGAGGAATAGTGCCCCATCATTGGTGTCAGTGGGAGGAATAGTGCCCAATTATTGGTGACAGTGGGAGAATTAGTGCCCCATCATTGGTGTCAGTGGGAGGAATAGTGCCCCATCATTGGTGTCAGTGGGAGGAATAGTGCCCCATCATTGGTGACAGTGGGAGAATTAGTGCCCGATCATTGGTGTCAGTGGGAGGAATAGTGCCCCATCATTGGTGTCAGTGGGAGGAATAGTCCCCCATCATTGGTGTCATAGGCCACAGCTTGGAGACCCCTGATCTACATAGTCTCACTTTAATCCCTGATGAAGAGTTCTTGAAATGCCTCGGTCTTCTTTTTTGCTCAGATGCAAGCATTGCAACAGATCTAACTACACGTGACAAAATATATAAAGATATGAGATATGGAATTGGTAAAAGTACAAAAACGGCACCAGGCAATATTTTTTATGTGAAAATTGTTTTAAATAAAATATTTTTTTTTAATTAATTCAGTTTGATGAATGTGCCTCCAGACTCCACATGTGTGTAGGATGAAGGTCAAGATTGAATGATGAATCCTATTCCCAGACATGGTTGGGAGGGGGTCGATCACCGGTTGCTCATTCATGTGCCTGTTGGGGCGATTCATTGACACCCCAGCTTTCACAGCCATGTCAGCCGTACAGGAGGCGTGGTACCATACAGCTCCTCATATCTGAAAGCCGAAGCAGGAGAACATCTGTTGATGTCATGAGGAGCACATGGGCAGAACGATTCCTTTCCGCAGAACGGGTTCCTCTGAGTGTGCCGTCCGATCAGTGCAGATGAAAACCAAGTCTGTAGGGGGTTCTTCGAGAGTTTAGTTTTCTCTTTCGGTTCTCTTCCTGTTGAAATAAAAGTGACAGCCATCAATATTAAATGAATGTTGGGGAATTGGGCTGTCAGGATATGGAATAGGAAGACGGTGACATTGTAAGAAGGCCGGTTCTTAGACAATCCCCTGAAACCTCGGGAGCAATTTCCAAGCTTTGATGTACAGAACTCTCCTTAGTCCTGAAATCCATTGTAATTCCTACAAAAGTTCCACATTGAATCTAACACGTCTGCAATACCTCGCTGATCCATTTAAAGCCACAAAGATTTGTTTTTCTAATATTTAATTGCTAAAACTGCGAATATCATAACAGTCTTTCCACATCGGAGGTAAATCTGAGCTGAGGGTGGGACATACAGGGGGTTATTTACTAAAACTGGAGAGTGCAAAATCTGGTGCAACTCTACACAGAAGCCAATCAGCTTCCATGTTTTATTGCAAAAGCTTAACTGAACAAACTGAAGTTAAAAGCTGATTGGCTACTATGCACAAATGCAGCGGATTCTAAGTGCACCAGTTTTAGTAAATCTACCCCACATTGTCCGGTATATCATACAGCTATGTCTATGTATGACATCTAATACAGGGCCCAGCTACTGTACATTCCACATATGGTGTCCAGTATAGGGCATGACTACATTCTACATGTGATGTCCAGTATAGGACATGACTACATTCTACATGTGATGTCCAGTATAGGACATGACTACATTCTACGTATGGTGTCCAGTATAGGACATGACTACATTCTATGTATGGTGTCCAGTATAGGACATGACTACATTCTATGTATGGTGTCCAGTATAGGACATGACTACATTCTATGTATGGTGTCCAGTATAGGACATGACTACATTCTACATGTGATGTCCAGTATAGGACATGACTACATTCTACATGTGATGTCCAGTATAGGACATGACTACATTCTACATATGGTGTCCAGTATGACTACATTCTACGTATGGTGTCCAGTATAGGACATGACTACATTCTACATATGGTGTCCAGTATAGGACATGACTACAGTCTACGTATGGTGTCCAGTATAGGACATGACTACATTCTACGTATGGTGCCCAGTATAGGACATGACTACATTCTACATATGGTGTCCAGTATAGGACATGACTACATTCTACATATGGTGTCCAGTATAGGACATGACTACATTCTACATATGGTGCCCAGTATAGGACATGACTACATTCTACATATGGTGTCCAGTATAGGACATGACTACATTCTACATATGGTGTCCAGTATAGGACATGACTACATTCTACATATGGTGTCCAGTATAGGACATGACTACATTCTACATATGGTGTCCAGTATGACTACATTCTACGTATGGTGTCCAGTATAGGACATGACTACATTCTACATGTGTCCAGTATAGGACATGACTACATTCTACATGTGTCCAGTATAGGACATGACTACATTCTACATATGGTGTCCAGTATAGGACATGACTACATTCTACGTATGTGTCCAGTATAGGACATGACTACATTCTACATATGTGTCCAGTATAGGACATGACTACATTCTACATATGGTGTCCAGTATAGGACATGACTACATTCTACGTATGGTGTCCAATATAGGACATGACTACATTCTACGTATGGTGTCCAGTATAGAGCATGACTACATTCTACATATGGTGTCCAGTATAGGACATGACTACATTCTACGTATGTGTCCAGTATAGGACATGACTACATTCTACGTATGGTGTCCAGTATAGGACATGACTACATTCTACATATGATGTCCAGTATAGGGCATGACTACATTCTACGTATGGTGTCCAGTATAGGACATGACTACATTCTACGTATGGTGTCCAGTATAGGACATGACTACATTCCACGTATGGTGTCCAGTATAGGACATGACTACATTCTACGTATGGTGTCCAGTATAGGACATGACTACATTCTACATGTGTCCAGTATAGGACATGACTACATTCTACATATGTGTCCAGTATAGGACATGACTACATTCTACATATGGTGTCCAGTATAGGACATGACTACATTCTACGTATGGTGTCCAGTATAGGACATGACTACATTCTACGTATGGTGTCCAGTATAGGACATGACTACATTCTATGTATGGTGTCCAGTATAGAGCATGACTACATTCTACGTATGGTGTCCAGTATAGGACATGACTATATTCTACATATGGTGTCCAGTATAGGACATGACTACATTCTACGTATGTGTCCAGTATAGGGCATGACTACATTCTACGTATGGTGTCCAGTATAGGACATGACTACATTCCACATATGGTGTCCAGTATAGGGCATGACTACATTCTACGTATGGTGTCCAGTATAGGATATGACTACATTCTACGTATGATGTCCAGTATAGGGCATGACTACATTCTACGTATGGTGTCCAGTATAGGACATGACTACATTCTACGTATGGTGTCCAGTATAGGACATGACTACATTCTACATATGGTGTCCAGTATAGGACATGACTACATTCCACGTATGGTGTCCAGTATAGGACATGACTACATTCTACGTATGGTGTCCAGTATAGGACATGACTACATTCTACATATGGTGTCCAGTATAGGACATGACTACATTCTACATATGGTGTCCAGTATAGGACATGACTACATTCTACGTATGGTGTCCAGTATAGGACTTGAATACATTCTACGTATGGTGTCCAGTATAGGGCATGACTACATTCTACATATGTGTCCAGTATAGGGCTTGGCAACATTCTACGTATGGTGTCCAGTATAGGACATGACTACATTCTACGTATGGTGTCCAGTATAGGACTTGAATACATTCTACATATGTGTCCAGTATAGGGCTTGGCAACATTGTACATATGGTGTCCAGTACAGGGCATGACTACATTCTACATATGGTGTCCAGTATGACTACATTCTACGTATGGTGTCCAGTATAGGACATGACTACATTCTACGTATGGTGTCCAGAATAGGACATGACTACATTCTACATATGGTGTCCAGTATAGGGCATGACTACATTCTACATATGGTGTCATGTATAGGACATGACTACATTCTACATATGGTGTCCAGTATAGGACATGACTACATTCTACGTATGTGTCCAGTATAGGGCATGACTACATTCTACGTATGGTGTCCAGTATAGGATATGACTACATTCTACATATGGTGTCCAGTATAGGACATGACTACATTCTACGTATGGTGTCCAGTATAGGGCATGACTACATTCTACATATGTGTCCAGTATAGGGCTTGGCAACATTCTACGTATGGTGTCCAGTATAGGACATGACTACATTCTACGTATGGTGTCCAGTATAGGACTTGAATACATTCTACATATGTGTCCAGTATAGGGCTTGGCAACATTGTACATATGGTGTCCAGTACAGGGCATGACTACATTCTACATATGGTGTCCAGTATGACTACATTCTACGTATGGTGTCCAGTATAGGACATGACTACATTCTACGTATGGTGTCCAGAATAGGACATGACTACATTCTACATATGGTGTCCAGTATAGGGCATGACTACATTCTACATATGGTGTCCAGTATAGGACATGACTACATTCTACATATGGTGTCCAGTATAGGACATGACTACATTCTACGTATGGTGTCCAGTATAGGACATGACTACATTCTACGTATGGTGTCCAGTATAGGATATGAATACATTCTACATATGGTGTCCAGTATAGGACATGACTACATTCTACATATGGTGTCCAGTATAGGACATGACTACATTCTACATATGGTGTCCAGTATAGGGCATGACTACAGTCTACATATGTGTCCAGTATAGGACATGACTATATTCTACATATGGTGTCCAGTATAGGACATGACTACATTCTACGTATGTGTCCAGTATAGGGCATGACTACATTCTACGTATGGTGTCCAGTATAGGACATGACTACATTCCACATATGGTGTCCAGTATAGGGCATGACTACATTCTACGTATGGTGTCCAGTATAGGATATGACTACATTCTACGTATGGTGTCCAGTATAGGACATGACTACATTCTACGTATGGTGTCCAGTATAGGACATGACTACATTCTACATATGGTGTCCAGTATAGGACATGACTACATTCCACGTATGGTGTCCAGTATAGGACATGACTACATTCTACGTATGGTGTCCAGTATAGGACATGACTACATTCTACATATGGTGTCCAGTATAGGACATGACTACATTCTACATATGGTGTCCAGTATAGGACATGACTATATTCTACGTATGGTGTCCAGTATAGGGCATGACTACATTCTACATATGTGTCCAGTATAGGGCTTGGCAACATTCTACGTATGGTGTCCAGTATAGGACATGACTACATTCTACGTATGGTGTCCAGTATAGGACTTGAATACATTCTACGTATGGTGTCCAGTATAGGACATGACTACATTCTACGTATGGTGTCCAGTATAGGACATGACTACATTCTACGTATGGTGTCCAGTATAGGACATGACTACATTCTACATATGGTGTCCAGTATAGGACATGACTACATTCTACGTATGGTGTCCAGTATAGGACATGACTACATTCTACATATGGTGTCCAGTATAGGACATGACTACATTCTACGTATGGTGTCCAGTATAGGGCATGACTACATTCTACATATGTGTCCAGTATAGGGCTTGGCAACATTCTACGTATGGTGTCCAGTATAGGACATGACTACATTCTACGTATGGTGTCCAGTATAGGACTTGAATACATTCTACGTATGGTGTCCAGTATAGGGCATGACTACATTCTACATATGTGTCCAGTATAGGGCTTGGCAACATTCTACGTATGGTGTCCAGTATAGGACATGACTACATTCTACGTATGGTGTCCAGTATAGGACTTGAATACATTCTACATATGTGTCCAGTATAGGGCTTGGCAACATTGTACATATGGTGTCCAGTACAGGGCATGACTACATTCTACATATGGTGTCCAGTATGACTACATTCTACGTATGGTGTCCAGTATAGGACATGACTACATTCTACGTATGGTGTCCAGAATAGGACATGACTACATTCTACATATGGTGTCCAGTATAGGGCATGACTACATTCTACATATGGTGTCATGTATAGGACATGACTACATTCTACATATGGTGTCCAGTATAGGACATGACTACATTCTACGTATGTGTCCAGTATAGGGCATGACTACATTCTACGTATGGTGTCCAGTATAGGATATGACTACATTCTACATATGGTGTCCAGTATAGGACATGACTACATTCTACGTATGTGTCCAGTATAGGGCATGACTATATTCTACGTATGGTGTCCAGTATAGGATATGACTACATTCTACATATGGTGTCCAGTATAGGACATGACTACATTCTACGTATGGTGTCCAGTATAGGGCATGACTACATTCTACACATGTGTCCAGTATAGGGCTTGGCAACATTCTACGTATGGTGTCCAGTATAGGACATGACTACATTCTACGTATGGTGTCCAGTATAGGACTTGAATACATTCTACATATGTGTCCAGTATAGGGCTTGGCAACATTGTACATATGGTGTCCAGTACAGGGCATGACTACATTCTACATATGGTGTCCAGTATGACTACATTCTACGTATGGTGTCCAGTATAGGACATGACTACATTCTACGTATGGTGTCCAGAATAGGACATGACTACATTCTACATATGGTGTCCAGTATAGGGCATGACTACATTCTACATATGGTGTCCAGTATAGGACATGACTACATTCTACATATGGTGTCCAGTATAGGACATGACTACATTCTACGTATGGTGTCCAGTATAGGACATGACTACATTCTACGTATGGTGTCCAGTATAGGATATGAATACATTCTACATATGGTGTCCAGTATAGGACATGACTACATTCTACATATGGTGTCCAGTATAGGACATGACTACATTCTACATATGGTGTCCAGTATAGGGCATGACTACAGTCTACATATGTGTCCAGTATAGGGCTTGGCAACATTGTACATATGGTGTCCAGTACAGGGCATGACTACATTCTACATATGGTGTCCAGTATGACTACATTCTACGTATGGTGTCCAGTATAGGACATGACTACATTCTACGTATGGTGTCCAGAATAGGACATGACTACATTCTACATATGGTGTCCAGTATAGGGCATGACTACATTCTACGTATGGTGTCCAGAATAGGACATGACTACATTCTACATATGGTGTCCAGTATAGGACATGACTACATTCTACGTATGGTGTCCAGTATAGGACATGACTACATTCCATGTATGGTGTCCGGTATAGGACATGAATACATTCTATGTATGATGTCCAGAATAGGACATGACTACATTCCACGTATGGTGTCCAGTATAGGACATGACTACATTCTACGTATGGTGTCCAGTATAGGGCATGACTACATTCCACGTATGGTGTCCAGTACAGGGCATGACTACATTCTACGTATGATGTCCAGTATAGGGCATGACTACATTCTACGTATGGTGTCCAGAATAGGACATGACTACATTCCACTTATGGTGTCCAGTATAGGACATGACTACATTCCACGTATGGTGTCCAGTATAGGACATGACTACATTCTACGTATGGTGTCCAGTATAGGGCATGACTACATTCCACGTATGGTGTCCAGTACAGGGCATGACTACATTCTACGTATGGTGTCCAGTATAGGGCATGACTACATTCTACGTATGGTGTCCAGTACAGGGCATGACTACATTCTACGTATGGTGTCCAGTACAGGGCATGACTACATTCCACGTATGGTGTCCAGTATAGGACATGACTACATTCCACTTATGGTGTCCAGTATAGGACATGACTACATTCTACGTATGATGTCCAGTATTGGACATGACTACATTCTACATATGTGTCCAGTATAGGGCGTGACTACATTCCACGTATGGTGTCCAGTATAGGACGTGACTACATTCCACGTATGGTGTCCAGTACAGGGCATGACTACATTCTACGTATGGTGTCCAGTACAGGGCATGACTACATTCTACGTATGGTGTCCAGTACAGGGCATGACTACATTCTACGTATGGTGTCCAGTACAGGGCATGACTACATTCTACATATGTGTCCAGTATAGGGCATGACTACATTCCACGTATGGTGTCCAGTATAGGACGTGACTACATTCCACGTATGGTGTCCAGTATAGGACGTGACTACATTCCACGTATGGTGTCCAGTATAGGGCACAGCTACAGTCATGACCAAAGATCTTGCCCCCCCCTGCATTTCTGTCCCGTAACGCACCACTTCGCCCAGAAAATTGCTGCAACTACAAATGTTTCGGCATTCTCATGTTTATTCCTTTTGTTTGTATTGGTGACACAAAAGTGGAGAAACAAAAAGCCAAATCTGACCCATTCCACGCAAAACCTCAAAAATGGACTGGACAGAATTATTAAAACCTTCTCAAAGGGGTAAGAAATTATTGCATTGCAAGTCTGTGATGTTCCTGTAATTTATCATTAAATTCCCCTGTATCCATGACCAGGTGCTGACAACAGAAATCACACCGACAACCAGCTAAAATGGTGAAAAATGGCCTCCACCTTTCTGTTGGGGGGTCTCTGTGTGCCACATGGAGCACGGAGGAGAGAAAGAGCAGCAAAGAATTGTCTGAGGATTGGAGAACAATAATGGTGGAAAAGCATGGACAATCTCAAGGTGACAAGTCCATCTCCAGAGATCTTCATGTTCCTGTGTCCACTGTGCCCAACATTGTCAAGAAGTTTCCAGCCCATGACACTGTAGCTAATCTCCCTGGACGTGGACAAAAGAGAAAAATTGATCAAAGATTGCAACAAAGGATTGTTGGAATGGTGGCTAAAGAACCTCGATCAACTTCCAGAAAAATCCAAGCTGACCTTCAGGCACAGGGTACAACTGTGTCCACTTGCACTATACGTCACCATCTGAATGAAAAGGGGCGCTATGGAAGGAGACCCAGGAGGACCCCACTGCTGACACAGAAATATGGTAGGAGACCCAGGAGGACCCCACTGCTGACACAGAAATATGGTAGGAGACCCAGGAGGACCCCACTGCTGACACAGAAATATGGTAGGAGACCCAAGAGGACCACACTGATGACACAGAAATATGGTAGGAGACCCAGGAGGACCCCACTGCTGACACAGAAATATGGTAGGAGACCCAGGAGGACCCCACTGCTGACACAGAAATATGGGAGGAGACTCAGGAGGACCCCAGCACTGACACAGAAATATGGTAGGAGACCCAGGAGGACCCCACTGCTGACACAGAAATATGGTAGGAGACCCAGGAGGACCCCACTGCTGACACAGAAATATGGGAGGAGACCCAGGAGGACTCCACTGCTGACACAGAAATATGGTGGGAGACCCAGGAGGACCCCACTGCTGACACAGAAATATGGTGGGAGACCCAGGAGGACCCCACTGCTGACACAGAAATATGGGAGGAGACCCAGGAGGACCCCACTGCTGATACAGAAATATGGGAGGAGACCCAGGAGGACCCCACTGCTGCCACAGAAACAAATTGGAAGCCAGAGTGGAGTTTGCCAAAACGGACCTGAGGAAGCCAAAATCCTTTTGGGAGAATGTGTTGTGGACGGACAGAACAAAATTCCAGCTTTCTCGTAAATCCCATCATTCTACTGTTTTCTTTAAAGACATTATTGCTTTTTCTGAAAAGAATCCAGTCACACATGGTGGGGGGTCACTGATGGTTTGGGGTGGCTTTGCTGCTTCAGGCACTGGATGTCTTGGCCGTGTACATGGCATTATGAAATCTGAAGACTACCAAAGAATTCTGGGGTGCAATGTAGGACCCGGTGTCAGAAAGTTGGGTCTCCATCAGAGGTCATGGGTCTTCCAGCAGGACAATGACCCAAAGCACACGTCACAAAGCCCCCAGAAATGGTTTCAGACAAAGCGCTGGAGGGGACTGAACTGGCCAGCAATGAGTCCAGATCTCCATCCCATAGAGCTCCTGTGGAGAGATCTCAGAACAGCAGTTGGGAAAAGGAACCTTCTAATCCGAGAGACCCGGAGCAGTTGGTGGAAGAAGAGCGCTCCAAAATTCCAGTAGAGAGGTGCAAGACACTCATTGATAGTTACAGGAAGCTATTTTTTTCAGGTATTTTACTCCAAGGGATGTGCTACCAAGTATTACACTGAGGGTGCCAATATTTTGTCCGGTCCATTTTGGTGTTTTGTGTGGAATGCATCAGATTTGGCATTTTGTTTCTCCACTTTACAATACAAACAAAGCAATTTTCTGGGTGAAGTGGTGCGTTATCTGACAGAAAGGTAGGGATCAAGCCGTAGCACAGTTGAGGAACAAGCCAAAGGTCGGCGGGGGGGAGGGGGGCAGGATTTTTGGCCATGACTGTAAGTATATTATGTTACATATAAGTTTGATTCCTTAAAATAAATTACATATTCATTGATGTGAGTAAAAAAAAAAACATGGATCCTAAAATGATCCTAAAATACCACACAATGTAGAGGCAGAAATACATAGCAACTTACCAGCATGTCCCATTTAATCCATGAAATGCAGCGAGAAGTTGGGGGACACTCCGCCATGGGCTACAACCCCCTGTTGTCTGTAACTCGGGAATATACTGAAAATATTAACTGTGAAAATTTATTAGGGTGTCGTTGGTGTCATTGGCGCCAAGCGCTCCTCCCTCTGAGATCGGACATGTTGATGAGTTGCTATGGCATTTTAGGATCATTTTGGGACCCTTGTATTTATACCTACTGTATGCTACCAATAAACATGTAAATTATTAAGTACATCACCATCATGTGATATTTCCCCCAGTAGGAAGCCAATGCCAAAACAAATTCCGGTACTTACATTAAAAAGAGTTTGCCTGATCAGGGCAAAACAATATCCCACCACCCCATACAAGTGAAGGGACGGGCGCTGCTCAACCGGCCCCGAGAGTCCAATGTTGAGGAATGGCCTCAGCTTCCCTTCTGGCCACGCCCTCTGACACAATTCGCCTCACCCACCAGGGCTTGGTCACAGGGCCCACCACCCTGGCAGGGTATTCTTACCCATCCACACTCTATTGCTTTCTCCCCGCTCCCACATTGCATCTCTCACTCTTTTTTTCTATGGGAGCAAGGCTTGTTGATATTGGGGAGCATGTGACCACCCTGCGTATCAATACATTGGCTGAGTAGCCTATGGCCAGGCCTGAATGCAGTCATGATGGGGGTGGAATTAAGCAACATCATCCACTCGGGTAGGTTCTGACCATCCATCTGGAGGTCACCCAGGGTGGCATCTACATAACAACAAACTCAAACAGGCACTTAGAAAATTTAGATTTGCAAGTGTAGTCAGATGAGGGAAAACTTCAAAAAAGCTCAATAGCCCTGGCGAAGCGGCTCCCACACAGCGAGACTTCTCTCAATGGGCACCCATCACTAGTTAAAACCATAGAAATACAGAAAGGAACAACACATGTTAAAAGGATTCATGAAAATATTAGTGTACGTAAAGTCATATAAAACCAGCCAACGCGTTTCAGGGGCAACACCCCTCTTTATCAGGGCTCTAGCTGGAATAAAACTTGGATGGTCTTAGATGTTTGGATGTATATTAGAACCAGCATTGAACAGTTCAATTGCTGTGTAGCAGCTGCCGAGTCCTGCCAAGTTTTATCTTGTATTGAGCCCTGATAAAGGAGGAGTTGCCCCTGAAACGTGTTGGGTGACTTTATATGACATTTTCTGCCAACAATAGAATTATCTTGGACCCTTTCATCTGGTCATAATTTGGTTCTCCTTTCTGTATTTCCATAGCTTGATCCAGGGTGGTGATGCAGCAAAGAAGTCTGAAGGTAGTATACCTTGTTGAGGGGGGGGGGGGCTATCAGTAGACACTGTCACTTTCTCCAGAATTGGCAAATAACAGTGTATTTTTGTAAACACATTATATTTTTTTTCTAATGACTACATATGTCCCAGCCAGGGGTCAGGCTTGGAGACCAGTAGCTATAGCAGTAGAGAGGCTCCCACCGACCAGCAGGATAAGTGCTTAAGCAGGTCACCCTGGAGGATGACGCCAAGGTGCCGGGTCTAACCGTCCGGGTCTAAGTACTAACCATTATTCACCAGAGCCCCTGATGGTGGAGATGGGTTTTGCTGCTTGTTACAACCAGGTCGCAGTGTTCAGGATCACCCCACCAGGAGGTGACCAAGCTGGGATCCAGCAGCAGATATAGAAGGTAGGGATCAAGCAGAAGCGCAGTTGAGGAACAAGCCAAAGGTCGGTAATGAGTGATAGTGAAGATATGGACGGCAGCAGGAGTGACGAGCAAGGTATTGGCTAGTCAGAGAGTACAATAATCTGGCACACAGGAAGTACAAATGTGTGGCTTATATCAGGAAGTTCATGGGAGGAGCAAGGAGTTCAAAGTTCACGAGAAACAAGACTTAAGGCAGGATGGTCTAAACAATCAGGCATGGCGCTGTGCAGGATCTCAGGTGGCTCAACAACAAGGAGGGTTACTGCCAGATACAGCAGAGGTCTTGGGTTAAAGGCCATCCTCAATTGCAGGGAAAAGCTATTACATTTGAAAAAAAATCCCCCTCCCCCCCAATCCCCCACCCTAGGCCCCTTAATACACTAATCTGTGCCACCTTCAAGGACTGCCCCCTCCCAGGCTGTCGGTAGTCCTGACTGGGCACTGGAATGGACCATACCAGTACTGTAGGAGTAAGGTCTATGGGACATTACGGTGTAGTTGCAGGCAGCCAGGTACTAGGTTTACAGACCAGCCTGCATATAGGACAGGAATCTGCAGATCGAATAATGAGGATTGGTATGGCCAGCACTCGTCTTCCCGAATAGTGAACTTTATTGACCGAGTTAAATGTGCATATAAAATGGCTTGCGCATTTCGGCAGTGAGTCTTAGTCGTAGCCTATGACTAAGGCTATGACGAAGGCTTATTGCTGAAACGCGTAAGACATTATATATGCACATTTTACTTGTACAATAAAGTTTACTATTCAGGAAGACGAGTGCCGGCCATACCAATCTTCATTATTCAGTTGCATCTGTGCTGGGAAGACACACAGAGCCGGAGCATCGACATTCCACCTCCGTGGGGATTGTCTCTGGGCGTAGCACCTACTTTTTCAAAGGAGTCTGCCAATGTCAGAGAAGGTGTGTACCAACCTGCGGGAGAGAGACTGGGGCTGTAACACAACTTAATATACTGAGGGGGTGTCACGGTCTGGGGTCAGGCTCAGAGTAGATGACCCTGGTAGATGATGCAGGCTCATGAGGGCACGGGTATTCACCAGTGGTTGCCAACAAGTGCTGGAAGGTTGGGATCAAGCACAATCGCAGTCAGTAAACAAGCCAAAGGTCGGCAACAAGTGGTTGCAGGTTGGGATCAAGCAGAAGCGTAGTCGAGGAACCAGCCAAAGTCAGTAACGAGTGGCTGCAAAGATACGGACGGCAGTGGGAATGAAAGGACCAAGAGTTCAAGGTTCACCAGAAACAAGACAGAAAGTAAGTTTGTCCAAGTCATCAGGCAAGGATCTGTCCAGCATCTCATGTGTCTCAGCAAGAACATCCTCTGCCACATTCGACAGTGGTTGAGGGTTCAGATCCTGGTTTTGACATGAGGCCTGGGGTGGATTATGAAAAAAGGAGCAAGAGTTCAAGGTTCACCAGACATTTGTGCCTTGAGTATCTGCCTGAAGTAAAGTCTTACTAGTCTATGGTTCACCTCCCTTTGGGAAAAACCTGGCCCTCTCACCCTTCACCAGTGTCAAGATATCCCTCTAGTTTTCTCCTAGGAGAGATCTTCAATATTTCCTGAACCATGTCAGACTTTTCCTCTCCCGTAGTCAGTAAACAAGCTAAAGGTCGTCAACAAGTGGCTGCAGGTTGGGATCAAGCAGAAGCATAATCAGTAAACAAGCCAAAGGTCAGCAACAAGTGGTTGAAGGTTGGGATCAAGCAGAGGCGTAGTCAGTAAACAAGCCAAAGGTCGGCAGCAAGTGGTTGCAGGTTGGGATCAAGCAGAGACGTAGTCAGTAAACAAGCCAAAGGTCGGCAGCAAGTGGTTGAAGGTTGGGATCAAGAAGAAGCGTAGTCGAGGAACCAGCCAAAGTCAGTAACAAGTGGCAGCAAAGATACGGACGGCAGTGGGAATGAAAGGACCAAGAGTTCAAGGTTCACAAGAAACAAGACAGAAAGTAAGTTTGTCCAAGTGATCAAGCAAGGATCTGTCCAGCATCTCATGTGGCTCAGCAAGAAGATCCTCTGCCACATTCAACAGTGGTTGAGGGTTCAGATCCTGGTCGTGATGTGAGGCTTGGGGTGGATTATGAAAAAAGAGTTCAAGGTTCACCAGACGTTTTTGCCTTGAGTATCTGCCTGAAGTAAAGTCTTAGTAGTTTACTGTTTATCTCCCTCTGGGAAAAACCTGACCCTCTCACCCTTCACCGGTGTCAAGATCTCCCTCTAGTTTTCTGCTAGGAGAGATCTTCAATATTTCCTGAACCGTGTCAGTCTTTTCCTCTCCCGTAGTCAGTAAACAAGCCAAAGGTCGGCAACAAGTGGCTGTAAGTTGGGATCAAGCAGAAGCATAGTCAGTAAACAATCCAAAGATTGTCAACAAGTGGTTGAAGGTCGGGATCCAGCAGATGCGTAGCTGAGGAAACAGCCAAAGTCAGTAACGAGTGGCAGCAAAGATACGGACGGCAGTGGGAATGAAAGGACCAAGAGTTCAAGGTTCTCCAGAAACAAGACAGAAAGTAAGTTTGTCCAAGTCATCAGGCAAGGAGCTGTGCAGCATCTCATGTGTCTCAGCAAGAAGATCCTCTGCCATATTTGAGGGTTCAGATCCTGGTCTTGATGTAAGGCCTGGGGTGGATTATGAAAAAAGGAGCAAGAGTTCAAGGTTCACCAAAAGTTTGTGCCTTGAGTATCTGCCTGAAGTAAAGTCTTACTAGTTTACGGTTCTCCTCCCTCTGGGAAAAACTTGACCCTCTCACCCTTCACCGGTGTCAAGATCTCCCTCTAGCTTTCTGCTAGGAGAGATCTTCAATATTTCCTGAACCGTGTCAGACTTTTCCTCTCCCGTCACGTCAGCCGCCTTGTGCGGCTTTAAGTCACTCGGCACAGATTTATTCTGACTGTAAATCTTTAGTTGAGGCGTGCCGCGTCCTGGCGACATGTCAGATTTTCCGGATCTGTCATCTTTGTATCTGGATTATTTTACTACATATATGTTTTTAATTTTTCCTTTTTTTTTTGCATTTTTTATGATTTTTGTACTTAGTTTTGTAACATTCACTCAAAAGATATGTCAGGGAAACAAAACAAACCTATGCGGTATATCTGCACGTTATCCCATCAGAGAACCGGAAGGTATAGAGAATACCGGCTGATCTGCTGGAAATTCACTCAAGTCCTGTTATGAGCGGACAACACGCAGCTTTTTTATGGCCTGAGCGGTGTCAGCCCTGCCCAGCTGCCGTTTGATACAATACTGATTTACTCCCCTTCTTCTCATCTCCACTATAAATAGATTCATTGTTTTGTAGTTCATAAAATAGGAATTATTGGGGGATTGGTCAGATTTATTGAGGTAACAAAAGAAGCGTGGAGAGGACACAGGACCTCATCTGGAATATGCAGTTCAGTTTTGGGCTCCAATTCACAAAAAGAACATTGGGGAAGTGGAGGAAGTACAGAGAAGGGCAACCAAACTGATACCAGGCATGGAGGAGATCAGCTATGAGGAGAGATTAGAGGAACTTAATGTATTCTCTACTGAGAGGAGGAGATTGAGGGGGGATATGATCTCCATGTATAATACATAAGGGGGGATATGATCTCCATGTATAATACATAAGGGGGGATATGATCTCCATGTATAATACATAAGGGGGGATATGATCTCCATGTATAATACATAAGGGGGGATATGATCTCCATGTATAATACATAAGGGGGGGGATATGATCTCCATGTATAATACATAAGGGGGGATATGATCTCCATGTACAATACATAAGGGGGATATGATCTCCATGTATAATACATAAGGGGGGGATATGATCTCCATGTATAATACATAAGGGGGGATATGATCTCCATGTATAATACATAAGGGGGGATATGATCTCTATGTATAATACATAAGGGGGATATGATCTCCATGTATAATACATAAGGGGGGGATATGATCTCCATGTATAATACATAAGGGGGGATATGATCTCCATGTATAATACATAAGGGGGGGGATATGATCTCCATGTATAATACATAAGGGGGGGATATGATCTCCATGTATAATACATAAGGGGGGGATATGATCTCCATGTATAATACATAAGGGGGAATATGATCTCCATGTATAATACATAAGGGGGGATATGATCTCCATGTATAATAAATAAGGGGGGATATCATCTCCATGTATAATACATAAGGGGGGGGATATGATCTCCATGTATAATACATAAGGGGGGATATGATCTCTATGTATAATACATATAAGGGGGGATATGATCTCCATGTATAGTACATAAGGGGGGATATGATCTCTATGTATAATACATATAAGGGGGGATATGATCTCTATGTATAATACATATAAGGGGGGATATGATCTCCATGTATAATACATAAGGGGGGATATGATCTCCATGTATAATACATAAGGGGGGATATCATCTCCATGTATAATACATAAGGGGGGACATGATCTCCATGTATAATACATAAGGGGGGATATGATCTCCATGTATAATACATAAGGGGGGATATGATCTCCATGTATAATACATAAGGGGGATATGATCTCCATGTATAATACATAAGGGGGGATATGATCTCCATGTATAATACATAAGGGGGGATATGATCTCCATGTATGATACATAAGGGGGGGATATGATCTCCATGTATAATACATAAGGGGGGGATATGATCTCCATGTATAATACATAAGGGGGATATGATCTCCATGTATAATACATAAGGGGGGATATGATCTCCATGTATAATACATAAGGGGGGGATATGATCTCCATGTATAATACATAAGGGGGGGATATGATCTCCATGTATAATACATAAGGGGGGATATGATCTCCATGTATAATACATAAGGGGGGATATGATCTCCATGTATAATACATAAGGGGGGGATATGATCACCATGTATAATACATAAGGGAGGGATATGATCTCCATGTATAATACATAAGGGGGGATATGATCTCCATGTATAATACATAAGGGGGGATATGATCTCCATGTATAATACATAAGGGGGGATATGATCTCCATGTATAATACATAAGGGGGGATATGATCTCCATGTATAATACATAAGGGGGGATATGATCTCCATGTATAATACATAAGGGGGGATATGATCTCCATGTATAATACATAAGGGGGGATATGATCTCCATGTATAATACATAAGGGGGGATATGATCTCCATGTATAATACATAAGGGGGGGATATGATCTCCATGTATAATACATAAGGGGGGATATGATCTCCATGTATAATACATAAGGGGGGATATGATCTCCATGTATAATACATAAGGGGGGGATATGATCTCCATGTATAATACATAAGGGGGGGATATGATCTCCATGTATAATACATAAGGGGGGATATGATCTCCATGTATAATACATAAGGGGGGATATGATCTCCATGTATAATACATAAGGGGGGGGGATATGATCTCCATGTATAATACATAAGGGGGATATGATCTCCATGTATAATACATAGTTTGTCCAAATAATGATCGTGGTGTTAGTTATTTATTTTTTCCTCAAATACATTATTTATATTATGCTTTTTTTTTTATTTAATACCCCAGGTGGTTTAGGAAGATTCTACGCTTTATGGATTAAAAAATACCCCGAGAAACCTCTTTAGGGCAGGAAGAAGTGAGGATAATTTGTGATCTCAGTGGTGCTCTAGATTGGTCACCAGGAAAATAATCAGTGAAGCGATGTGTAACTATGTCGCAGAGTGTTTTGTGCAGAGTGTTGAGCTAGCTATAGAATTGGCAGCTTCAGTAGATACTTATAATAATAAATAATAATAATAATTAATAATAATAATACAATTATTATTATTAGCAATAATATCAAATAAAAAATATGATTTTTAGCAGTGCAGCTAAAAATAATTAAGATTTACTTTTAGGAAACAAAATCTGATGCCCATTAAAATTCAACCTCTCAATTCCTGCAGTTTTAGTCCGGGGAAAGCAAAACAATCCCCTCCTCTCAGACAACCGTTGACTGTTTTGCCACACAAGCAGAAAAAAAAAATTGCATTCCGACCCCTCATAGTCTGTTGCGATATTTAATAATTTTAATTAAAACTATGGATAATAGGGTAAAGCTTTTCATAGCTAAATCACACGGAACCCCTTACTAAAACTTAAAAAAAATTAAAAAAGAGACCTGAGAACTAAATAAAAAAAAAAAAAATAGACCTCAGAACTGAAAAAAAAAAAGGGACATGTGAATTTAAAAAAAAAAAGAGACCTCAGAACTAAAAAGGAATCTGTGAACTTAAAAAAAAAAAAGAGACCTGAGAACTAAAAAAAAAAAATAAAAAAAAAAAATTTAAAAATCCCAAAACATTAAAATCAGCTTGAGCTCCAATTTTAGAGCTATGCCCCACCCCTGCCATCCCACCATCCAATCTGAGTGCCTTGTTGGCCACTAGGGGCACTGTTATTGGATAAGGGGCAAGCTAAGGGCTGGAGACAGTTCTAAAATGCAAGCGTGAACTCCCCTCCCCCCCCCCAGGGTGATGTCTGCCGGGCCGACTAGCGGTCCGATTGTTCCTTGTATAACCTCCAGGAATTGTAGTCGCCATAAATCTAGCGGCGGATTGGTTGTCCCAAGTTCACGGTCCTGTTTATTTCACGCTTGTCAGTTCCTGCACTTCAGTACATTTTACTGGACTTACAATGATGTAGCGGCACATCTGTCCCATTGTACTGATTTATGTCTACATGTGACATTTATTCTGGAATATTACAAAAATGCACAAACTGCCAATCAACAATTTAAAAAAAAAATTTAACTTTGTACATAACTCTGCAAATGTATTATTGTACAGCAGATATATAACAAAGTCACCCACATGGAAGAAAATATTATTTTAAAAATATTCTTCCCAAATATTATTTGAAATGCTACAATTTTGGCCAAATTCAATATATTTCAATAAGAAAAAAAAAAAAAAAAAAAAAAAAAATATATATATATATATATATATATATATATATATATATAAATACACATATACACAGTGTGTTTTTTTATTACAAAATATATAAAAAATATTTTTTAAAATACATTATTTCATTTAAAAAATATTTTTTTTTTAACAATAATTTTTTTTAAATATATTCTTCAGATTCTTCTTTTAACATATAAACAAGTTATTTTAACATGCAGTTTTACATATATTTGAAAATGCCTTCCAAAAATGTAGATTTGTATTTTTAAAGACATACAGTAGATTTGAAATGTATTTTAAAAACATTTTTTATATATTTTGTAATAAAAAACGCATTTCAACACATTGTGTGTGTGTTTATATATATATATATACACACACACACACACACACACACACACACACACACACACACACACACACAAACACATACTGTGTGTCGAAATGCGCTTTTTTTAAATTACAAAATATATGAAAAATATTTTTAAAAATACATTATTTCAAATATACTGTATGTCTTTAAAAATACAAATCTTTATTTTTGGAAGGCATTTTCAAATATATCTAAAACTACATGTTAAAATTACTTTTTCTATATAGATGTTAAAAAAAATCTGAAGAATATATTTTTTCAAAAAACGATATATATTTTTAAAAATAATGTTTTTTTAACTATATTCTTCAGATTTTTTTTAACATATAAAAAAGTCATTTTAACATATATTTTTACCTGTATTTGTAAATGCCTTCCAAAAAATGTAGATTTTTATTTTTAAAAGACATACAGCATATTTGAAATGTATTTTTAAAAATATTTTTCATATATTTTGTAATTAAAAAACGCATTTTAACACACACAGTATGTGTATTTGTATGTGTGTGTGTGTGTGTGTGTTAAGATGCGTTTTTTTATTACAAAATATATGAAAAATATTTTTAAAAATACATTATTTCAAATATACTGTATTTCTTTAAAAATACAAATGTGAATTTTTTGGAAGGCATTTACAAATATATGTAAAAATATATGTTAAAATGATTTTTTTTTATATATATGTTTAAAAAAAAGTCAGATTTTTTTTTACATATAAAAAAGTAATTTTAACTATATTTTTACATATATTTGTAAATGTCTTCCAAAAAAATGTACATTTGTATTTTTATAAGACATTCATCATATTTAAAAATGTATTTTTAAAAATATTTTTTAATATATTTTGCAATAAAAATGCATTTCAACATACAGTATATATATATATTTATATATAATTTTTTTTAATATATTGAATACAGCCAAAAATTGTAGCATTTTAAATATGTCAATATATTTTTGAAGAATATTTTTTAAATATATTTTTCTTCCATATGGGCAGCAAGTGGCATCCATCGTCTTTTTTTCCTGTTGTACCCATACGAGCCGTAGATTGTATCTTGCGAGGGACAAGAACACATTCCTGGGGTGTAAATTTTGAAAAATTTGAAATTTTTCATTAAGTTACAACATTGGTTGAGATAGGCAAAGCCGAGGAAATCCAACGTGCCGGGTCCACCAAGTGTCCCTGATGGCGGGTGCACCTCGGCCTCCGTGGAGACATAACTCAGTGCTCAGATCTCTAGATCTCGGCGCTGTCCATCGTAGGTTCTCGAGGGCCAAATAAGTCCCCCAAACTTGAGCAGCTGACCAACCCCGAATACGGGTACCAGGATAGAAACAAAGGGTGGAGCTCCAACGTATACTTGGGAGCCAACATTCAAGGATTTCCGTACCCCTTGTACCCAGGAAAGTCACTTCTGAGACCTCTGATCACCCAGGAGGCCATTTCCAGATTTAATAGAAGCGAAGGGTAGCGCTCTACTTGGGCCCCAATATTCCAGTGACCCTTTGTACCCAGGAAAGTCACCTCTGAGGCTTCGGATCCCCAAGGAGGCCATTGCCAGATGTAATAGAAACTTAGGGTAGCACTCTAACGTATACTTGGGAGCGAACATTCAAGGATTTCCATAACCGCTTGTACCCAGGAAAGTCAACTCTGAGACTTCGGATCCCCAAGGAGGACATTTCCAGATTTAATAGAAATGAAGGGTAGCGCTCTACTTGGGCCCCAATATTCCAGTGACCCCTTGTACCCAGGAAAGTCACTTCTGAGGCTTCGGATCCCCAAGGAGGACATTTCCAGATTTAATAGAAGCAAAGGGTAGCGCTATACTTGGGCCCCAATATTCCAGTGACCCCTTGTACCCGGGACAGTCACCTCTGAGACTTCGGATCCCCAAGGAGGCCATTGCCAGATTATGAGAAGCGAAGAGTAGCACTCTACTTGGGCGGTAATATTCCAGTGACCCCTTGTACCCGGGAAAGTCACCTCTGAGGCTTCAGATCCCCAAGGAGGCCATTTTCAGATTTAATAGACCCGAAGGGTAGCGCTCTACTTGGGCGCCAATATTCCCGAATCCCTTGAACCCAGGAAAGTCACCATATGCTGCAAGAATAATGTTCCAACGCTTCGGGCTCGAAGTTCCATTCCACCAGCAAAGGCCCAAAGATCAAGGAAACACCCGAGTTGATGGGCAAGCTAAAGAGTTTCTATTAAATTTTACAAAGGCCTCTCGGGGGATCAGAAGTCTTAGAGGTAGTGCTTGAAATACAACTTAGCAGATCCGTAAACAAGGAAAAAAAAACTGCAGATCCTTGAGTGAATCCATCTGCTCTATTCAATTCTAGAAAATATTAGCATGACTGTAATATTTTATTTATTTTGTATAAAATATTGATGACTGTAATATTTTATTTATTATTTTTATTTATTTTCTGCTTTTTTTTTTTAAATAATATTGATGGGAAAATGGTATTCTTAATGATTAAGGTATTTCCTGATTTATTTTCTCCAAATTAATATTATTGATGGAAAAAGAAAAAAAAAAAAAAAAAAAAATATATATATATATATATATATATATATATTCATGATGATTAGGTTATTTCATGATTATTCTCCAAAATTAATAATATTGATGGAAAAAAAAAAAATATATATATATGATGATTAGATTATTTCATGATTATTCTCCAAAATTAATAATATTGATGGAAAATATATATATATATATATATATATATATATATATATATATATTCATGATGATTAGGTTATTTCATGATTATTTTCCAAAATTAATAATATTGATGGGAAAAAAAATAAATATATATATATATATATATATATATATATATATATATATATACATGATGATTAGGTTATTTCATGATTATTCTCCAAAATTAATAATATTGATGGAAAAATATATATATATATTCATGATGATTGGGTTATTTCATAATTATTCTCCAAAATTAATAATATTGATGAAAAAAAAAAATATATATATACATGATGATTAGGTTATTTCATGATTATTCTCCAAAATTAATAATATTGATGGGAAAAAAAAAATATATATATATATATATATTCATGATAATTAGGTTATTTCATGATTATTCTCCAAAATTAATAATATTGATGGAAAAATATATATATATATTCATGATGATTGGGTTATTTCATAATTATTCTCCAAAATTATTTAATATTGATGAAAAAAAAAATATATATATATATTCATGATGATTAGGTTATTTCATAATTATTCTCCAAAATTAATAATATTGATGGAAAAATAAATAATAAGTTCACTTATGATTTTTCTCCAAATAACATATTTCTGTTTTTATTCTCTTTTCACAGGATTCCGTTAGTGAACCTGTAATAAAAAAATAAAAAAAAACAGGTGTCTACTATTTTTGTTTACCACTGGGACTCACAGAGCTGAACTCTACCGGACAAATATATTTTTATAAAATGTAAAGAGACTGATTTTTTTTTTCTGTTGCGGAATATGTTTTTTTTTTTTTTGGATAGAAGACAAAATGAGAAATCTAAAATTTTGACAACTAAAAAAGGAAATTCTTTCGGTCTGACCATACGAAAACATTTTTGGATTTGGACTGTGATTTTTTTGAACCTGTGCCAATAATACCAATATGTGCCATGAATTGATGACGTAGAAAAACTTCCATAGAAACTGATGTGAATCCTTCTTTTAAAAAAAAAAAAAAAAGAAGAATAAGGATTTGGTGATTTGTTTATAGGAAATAAAATATTGTATAGAGTTATTCAACCTTTCTTTGTGAAGTAACATTTAAACAATTATTGTTTTATTACACAGAGGATTTTCATTTTAGAGAAATATTGCCACTGCAACCGCTTTAAAAAAAAAAAAAAAAAAAAAAAAAAGTCAATATTTAAATTATTTCCGAGTCGGAAATAATTGCTTTTTATGGGATCAATATTTAGGGTCGTTCTTAATTAAAGGTGTTGGATTGCCTTTTATTACTGTAATACTGAAAAAAAAAAAATAACTATATGCAAGGAAACTTTATATATTTTTTATTTATTTTATTTTACAAAAATGACTTGTGTCCTTTTATTCCAAAAAAAAAAAAAAAAAAAATTTGTATTTAACAAACTTTATGAGCCAGGAAATGCAACTGGTTGGAACGGATGTCATGGAAAAAAAAAAAAAAAAATACATGCATTAAAAAAATATTTGACGAGTGTTCCCTAGCCACGGAGTCATGTAGAAAATCATACGCAGGAGAGGCCAACTGAATAATTAATTTTTTTTTAATGTATTATTCATATTAAATATTAGCAAGGCTGGAAGATAACTCATTAACCTAATCAAAAAGACAAATCGAAGAAAAAAAAAAAAAAAAAAACTTGGCATATGTTACCTACAGGGGTGCCCGAGATTGGGGAATTTTAGACATTATATACTGTGAGTTTGTTTTGTAAAATAGAATTTGAACCAAGGGCACCTTTGTGTTCATTATTCAGTTATCTGTACATTTAAAAATGAATTTAATAAAGCACAGTTACGAAAGCTATATCATGCAAACCCCCATACTATTTTTAGTTTGCTCAGTTAAAAAAAAAAAAAAAAAAAAAAAAAAATGTTTTCCTTTTTTTCTTTTCACTGACATTAAATTGACTTACGGTTTTGAATTAAATATTTGGAGTACAGTATTTTTTTTTTTTTTTTTTTTTTTTTTTTTTACTTTTTAATGCGTGTTTTACGTTGACTTTCTGTTTGGCTTTTTGCTCCCAAGTTGTGAATTGTTTGTGCCGTAATTCTATCTTTAAATCATAATAACATAAATTCATGTTTTAATTTCAACATGTAAACTTTTCAAATATACATATAGTCAAAATAAAAAAAAAAAGAGATTTTTATATAAAAACTATTCTTTTTTTCTTTTTTTTTTTTTTTTGGTGTTGGTGTAAGATGCAACAGTAAGTAACAAATTAAAGGGTACTTTATGAAATAACCTGTTTATTTGTTTATATATCAACCTAAAGCTTTCCAGTTTATTTAAAAAAAAAAAACAAAAAAAAAAACATATTATGACCTATAATAAAAAAAAATGGTTAAAAAATGTAGAATTATTATTTTATTTTTTATCATTTTTTTAATCATTTTTCCAAATGTTAGAAATGATCCACGGCTTAAATTTGATTACATTAGAACACTTGACCATTCTCTGGATGCCTTCTTTTGCATTTTTTGCACTCATGTTTAAAAAAAAAAATAATAATTTTAGGCCTGAAGATTGCAGAAACCCCCAGACATGATATATTTTCTGAAAGCAGACCCCCCCGGAGACTAAAGTTGTGGTAGTTCCAATTTTATATGTCACACGATATTACCGCAAAGGTCTAAGCAAATGCAAAATTTCAGTAAAAAACACTCAAAAGTGAAGAAATGCAATAAATTCTGCACATTTTTGGTAAACTATAAAAAGTGAATTTTAGGGCAAGCAAACGCAATAAATTACTCACATTTTTGGTAAAGTAAAAAAAAAGTGAATTTTACGGCCAACTAGCGCAAGAAATTACCCACATTTTTGGTCAATTATAAAAAGTGAATTTTAGGTCCAACAAACGCAATAAATTACCCACATTTTTGGTAAAATATAAAAAGTGAATTTTAGGGCCAACGAGTGCAATAAATGATGCAAATTTTTTGTAAAATATAAAAAGTGAATTTATGGCGAACAAACGCAATACATTATACACATTTTTGGTAAAGTAAAAAAAAAAGTGAATTTTATGGCCAACTAGCGCAAGAAATTACCCACATTTTTGGTCAATTATAAAAAGTGAATTTTAGGTCCAACAAACGCAATAAATTACCCACATTTTTGGTAAAATATAAAAAGTGAATTTTAGGGCCAACAAGTGCAATAAATGATGCAAATTTTTTGTAAAATATAAAAAGTGAATTTATGGCGAACAAACGCAATACATTATACACATTTTTGGTAAAGTAAAAAAAAAAGTGAATTTTACGGCCAACTAGCGCAAGAAATTACCCACATTTTTGGTCAATTATAAAAAGTGAATTTTAGGTCCAACAAACGCAATAAATTACCCACATTTTTGGTAAAATATAAAAAGTGAATTTTAGGGCCAACAAGTGCAATAAATGATGCAAATTTTTTGTAAAATATAAAAAGTGAATTTATGGCGAACAAACGCAATACATTATACACATTTTTGGTAAAGTAAAAAAAAAAGTGAATTTTACGGCCAACTAGCGCAAGAAATTACCCACATTTTTGGTCAATTATAAAAAGTGAATTTTAGGTCCAACAAACGCAATAAATTACCCACATTTTTGGTAAAATATAAAAAGTGAATTTTAGGGCCAACAAGTGCAATAAATGATGCAAATTTTTTGTAAAATATAAAAAGTGAATTTATGGCGAACAAACGCAATACATTATACACATTTTTGGTAAAGTAAAAAAAAAAGTGAATTTTACGGCCAACTAGCGCAAGAAATTACCCACATTTTTGGTCAATTATAAAAAGTGAATTTTAGGTCCAACAAACGCAATAAATTACCCACATTTTTGGTAAAATATAAAAAGTGAATTTTAGGGCCAACAAGTGCAATAAATGATGCAAATTTTTTGTAAAATATAAAAAGTGAATTTATGGCGAACAAACGCAATACATTATACACATTTTTGGTAAAGTAAAAAAAAAAGTGAATTTTACGGCCAACTAGCGCAAGAAATTACCCACATTTTTGGTCAATTATAAAAAGTGAATTTTAGGTCCAACAAACGCAATAAATTACCCACATTTTTGGTAAAATATAAAAAGTGAATTTTAGGGCCAACGAGTGCAATAAATGATGCAAATTTTTTGTAAAATATAAAAAGTGAATTTATGGCGAACAAACGCAATACATTATACACATTTTTGGTAAAGTAAAAAAAAAAGTGAATTTTACGGCCAACTAGCGCAAGAAATTACCCACATTTTTGGTCAATTATAAAAAGTGAATTTTAGGTCCAACAAACGCAATACATTACCCACATTTTTGGTAAAATATAAAAAGTGAATTTTAGGGCCAACGAGTGCAATAAATGATGCAAATTTTTTGTAAAATATAAAAAGTGAATTTATGGCGAACAAACGCAATACATTATACACATTTTTGGTAAAGTAAAAAAAAAAGTGAATTTTACGGCCAACTAGTGCAAGAAATTACCCACATTTTTGGTCAATTATAAAAAGTGAATTTTAGGTCCAACAAACGCAATAAATTACCCACATTTTTGGTAAAATATAAAAAGTGAATTTTAGGGCCAACGAGTGCAATAAATGATGCAAATTTTTTGTAAAATATAAAAAGTGAATTTATGGCGAACAAACGCAATACATTATACACATTTTTGGTAAAGTTAAAAAAAAAGTGAATTTTACGGCCAACTAGCGCAAGAAATTACCCACATTTTTGGTCAATTATAAAAAGTGAATTTTAGGTCCAACAAACGCAATACATTACCCACATTTTTGGTAAAATATAAAAAGTGAATTTTAGGGCCAACGAGTGCAATAAATGATGCAAATTTTTTGTAAAATATAAAAAGTGAATTTATGGCGAACAAACGCAATACATTATACACATTTTTGGTAAAGTAAAAAAAAAAGTGAATTTTACGGCCAACTAGTGCAAGAAATTACCCACATTTTTGGTCAATTATAAAAAGTGAATTTTAGGTCCAACAAACGCAATAAATTACCCACATTTTTGGTAAAATATAAAAAGTGAATTTTAGGGCCAACGAGTGCAATAAATGATGCAAATTTTTTGTAAAATATAAAAAGTGAATTTATGGCGAACAAACGCAATACATTATACACATTTTTGGTAAAGTAAAAAAAAAAGTGAATTTTACGGCCAACTAGCGCAAGAAATTACCCACATTTTTGGTCAATTATAAAAAGTGAATTTTAGGTCCAACAAACGCAATAAATTACCCACATTTTTGGTAAAATATAAAAAGTGAATTTTAGGGCCAACAAGTGCAATAAATGATGCAAATTTTTTGTAAAATATAAAAAGTGAATTTATGGCGAACAAACGCAATACATTATACACATTTTTGGTAAAGTAAAAAAAAAAGTGAATTTTACGGCCAACTAGCGCAAGAAATTACCCACATTTTTGGTCAATTATAAAAAGTGAATTTTAGGTCCAACAAACGCAATAAATTACCCACATTTTTGGTAAAATATAAAAAGTGAATTTTAGGGCCAACAAGTGCAATAAATGATGCAAATTTTTTGTAAAATATAAAAAGTGAATTTATGGCGAACAAACGCAATACATTATACACATTTTTGGTAAAGTAAAAAAAAAAGTGAATTTTACGGCCAACTAGCGCAAGAAATTACCCACATTTTTGGTCAATTATAAAAAGTGAATTTTAGGTCCAACAAACGCAATAAATTACCCACATTTTTGGTAAAATATAAAAAGTGAATTTTAGGGCCAACAAGTGCAATAAATGATGCAAATTTTTTGTAAAATATAAAAAGTGAATTTATGGCGAACAAACGCAATACATTATACACATTTTTGGTAAAGTAAAAAAAAAAGTGAATTTTACGGCCAACTAGCGCAAGAAATTACCCACATTTTTGGTCAATTATAAAAAGTGAATTTTAGGTCCAACAAACGCAATAAATTACCCACATTTTTGGTAAAATATAAAAAGTGAATTTTAGGGCCAACAAGTGCAATAAATGATGCAAATTTTTTGTAAAATATAAAAAGTGAATTTATGGCGAACAAACGCAATACATTATACACATTTTTGGTAAAGTAAAAAAAAAAAGTGAATTTTACGGCCAACTAGCGCAAGAAATTACCCACATTTTTGGTCAATTATAAAAAGTGAATTTTAGGTCCAACAAACGCAATAAATTACCCACATTTTTGGTAAAATATAAAAAGTGAATTTTAGGGCCAACGAGTGCAATAAATGATGCAAATTTTTTGTAAAATATAAAAAGTGAATTTATGGCGAACAAACGCAATACATTATACACATTTTTGGTAAAGTAAAAAAAAAAGTGAATTTTACGGCCAACTAGCGCAAGAAATTACCCACATTTTTGGTCAATTATAAAAAGTGAATTTTAGGTCCAACAAACGCAATAAATTACCCACATTTTTGGTAAAATATAAAAAGTGAATTTTAGGGCCAACAAGTGCAATAAATGATGCAAATTTTTTGTAAAATATAAAAAGTGAATTTATGGCGAACAAACGCAATACATTATACACATTTTTGGTAAAGTAAAAAAAAAAGTGAATTTTACGGCCAACTAGCGCAAGAAATTACCCACATTTTTGGTCAATTATAAAAAGTGAATTTTAGGTCCAACAAACGCAATAAATTACCCACATTTTTGGTAAAATATAAAAAGTGAATTTTAGGGCCAACAAGTGCAATAAATGATGCAAATTTTTTGTAAAATATAAAAAGTGAATTTATGGCGAACAAACGCAATACATTATACACATTTTTGGTAAAGTAAAAAAAAAAAAGTGAATTTTACGGCCAACTAGCGCAAGAAATTACCCACATTTTTGGTCAATTATAAAAAGTGAATTTTAGGTCCAACAAACGCAATAAATTACCCACATTTTTGGTAAAATATAAAAAGTGAATTTTAGGGCCAACGAGTGCAATAAATGATGCAAATTTTTTGTAAAATATAAAAAGTGAATTTATGGCGAACAAACGCAATACATTATACACATTTTTGGTAAAGTAAAAAAAAAAGTGAATTTTACGGCCAACTAGCGCAAGAAATTACCCACATTTTTGGTCAATTATAAAAAGTGAATTTTAGGTCCAACAAACGCAATAAATTACCCACATTTTTGGTAAAATATAAAAAGTGAATTTTAGGGCCAACAAGTGCAATAAATGATGCAAATTTTTTGTAAAATATAAAAAGTGAATTTATGGCGAACAAACGCAATACATTATACACATTTTTGGTAAAGTAAAAAAAAAAGTGAATTTTACGGCCAACTAGCGCAAGAAATTACCCACATTTTTGGTCAATTATAAAAAGTGAATTTTAGGTCCAACAAACGCAATAAATTACCCACATTTTTGGTAAAATATAAAAAGTGAATTTTAGGGCCAACAAGTGCAATAAATGATGCAAATTTTTTGTAAAATATAAAAAGTGAATTTATGGCGAACAAACGCAATACATTATACACATTTTTGGTAAAGTAAAAAAAAAAGTGAATTTTACGGCCAACTAGCGCAAGAAATTACCCACATTTTTGGTCAATTATAAAAAGTGAATTTTAGGTCCAACAAACGCAATAAATTACCCACATTTTTGGTAAAATATAAAAAGTGAATTTTAGGGCCAACAAGTGCAATAAATGATGCAAATTTTTTGTAAAATATAAAAAGTGAATTTATGGCCAACAAACGCAATACATTATACACATTTTTGGTAAAGTAAAAAAAAGTGTATTTTAGGGCCAACAAACGCAATATATTTCCTACATTTTAGGTAAAATATAAAAACTGAATTGTAGGGCCAACAAACTCAATAAATTATGCAAATGTTTGGTAAAATATAAAAAGAAAATTTTAAGGCGAACAAATGCAATAAATTACTCACATTTTTGGGCCACCACCGGAAATATTCCTGGAATTCATTTTCCCCAGCACCGCGGTGCGCCGGATGCCTAGAATGTCATCAAACCTGTGTCCTTTTCATTTTGGGAAATGAGGCGCTCGGGCGAGTTTCGGAATGGATTTCTGGGCCAGAAACTCGAGCGCTTACCACGTCGTGTGCAGGAGCATTGTCGTGGTGGAGAATCCACTTGTCAGGCTAGCGTTCCGATCTTATGCTCCGGACAGACAGGGTCCTGGATAAGGGGGAACCACCTGTCCTCCTGTATGGGGCCCAGGCCATCAAGGGGCCCAGGACAGCAGGGGGGCCCAGGCGGCTGAGTGAAATGGATATGGGCATTGAGGGTGATCGGCATGGCTGGGGGGTTGAACTGAAACCGATCCCCTGTATGTCTCCCTCTGCAGCAGCTAAAAGCCGGCTTCTTTTTCTTTCTACCGCTGCTGCAGAGGGAGACATACAGGGGATCGGTTCCCCTAATTGCCACCCCCCCCTCGCTGCACCCATCAGTTTCCCCCTGCTGCCCAGCCCCTCCCCCGTGTAGCCCCCCACCCCCGCAGTGCTTCCAGCTTCCCTCTGCTCCTCCCCAACAGCAGCTGCAAGCACAATGAGATCGTTCAGGATGCAGAGAGGCGGAGGGGTCCAGTAAATATGTCACATTTAGCAGCTCCCTTTCTTTCCTGAATTAACACAATGAGTGATTGGCACCAATCAATCACTGTGTTCATTCATAACTGAAGAATAGCAAACTGTTTTTTTGGGGGGATGGGGGCTTGGCGTGGTTTCTAACAGCAGCCCTGCAAACAGATTCCCGAAACCTTTTCATTGCCTTCATTTGCGTTTTCGGCGGTCCACTACTTGCGTCATCACGGACATCCCCGCCCCCCACCCCCCCATGACATTCAGAGAGACTCGATTTCTTCATGGAATGTTCTCCACAAGCCCCTATTGTCATGGAGATACAGTCTCACTCCCACTTTCGCCAATTTTCACGCAAAATTGTATGTCAATTTGCCCTCCAGGTTCCTGACACTCATTTTCCACCAACACCACAACGCACACACACACACACACGCACACACGCACATGCACACACGTGTTCATTCTTCTACTACTCCGTAAAGACTGAGCCCACAGTCTGTGACCCGGGAGAGCGCGAGTTAGAACGCGTCGGAACACGCTGGAGGGCGGCAGGCCGTGTGACTTGCTATCGCAGTGCGCCGCCGCGGGCGGTCCGGGAACTAAATTGTCACCCCTGGAATAGTACATAGATGAGCTTTTCTGACGCTCAAACTTGAAGTCTGCAACGCTTCGCTCGCGTGGTGCGGCCGCCATGGGTGACGTTTACACGGACCTCCTCGGGGAGTAACTGAAAATACATCTTCAAAATGATATGTTTAGAAATAGGAACCATCAAAATATATTCCATCCAGACGAGTAAATGTGCGCACGCCAAAATGGGGAGCCGGGGGAGGGGGGGACACTAATGTGAGGGGGGGAACTGAGGACTCTTATATGAAGGGGGGAACTGAGGACTCATATGAAGGGGGGGACTGAGGACTCATATGAAGGGGGGGACTGAGGACTCTTATATGAAGGGGGGGACTGATGATTCTCATACTAAAGGGGGAGGGGGGCTGAGGGCTGTCATGTGAAAGGGGGGCTGAGGGCTGTCATATGAAAGGGGGGCTGAGCGCTGTCATATGAAAGGGGGGCTGAGGGCTGTCACATAAAAGGGGGGCTGAGGGCTGTCACATGAAAGGGGGGCTGAGGGCTGTCACGTGAAAGGGGGGCTGAGGGCTGTCATGTGAAAGGGGGGCTGAGGGCTGTCATGTGAAAGGGGGGCTGAGGGCTGTCATATGAAAGGGGGGCTGAGGGCTCTCATGTGAAAGGGGGGCTGAGGGCTGTCATATGAAAGGGGGGCTGAGGGCTGTCACATGAAAGGGGGGCTGAGGGCTGTCACATAAAAGGGGGGCTGAGGGCTGTCACATGAAAGGGGGGCTGAGGGCTGTCACATGAAAGGGGGGCTGAGGGCTGTCACATGAAAGGGGGGCTGAGGGCTGTCATGTGAAAGGGGGGCTGAGGGCTGTCACATGAAAGGGGGGCTGAGGGCTGTCAAGTGAAAGGGGGGCTGAGGACTGTCATGTGAAAGGGGGGCTGAGGGCTGTCATGTGAAAGGGGGGCTGAGGGCTGTCACATGAAAGGGGGGCTGAGGGCTGTCATGTGAAAGGGGGGCTGAGGGCTGTCATGTGAAAGGGGGGCTGAGGGCTGTCACATGAAAGGGGGGCTGAGGGCTGTCATGTGAAAGGGGGCTGAGGGCTGTCACGTGAAAGGGGGGCTGAGGGCTCTCACATGAAAGGGGGGCTGAGGGCTCTCATGTGAAGGGGGGGTTGATATCTTCATAGACATAGTACAGTGAGTGGGCGTTGTCACTGGAGGACAGGAAGTGGGATACCGGCGGGATCTCCGGGTAAAAATAAAAAAAAGAAAAGAAAAAGCTTAAAAAAGGGAAAACCAATGCAGCCGCCACATCCTGGGATCGGTCAGATCACATTTTCCTTCTTGGCTTTAGATATATTTTATACTGATAGATAAATCATCGTATTAGAATATCATAAACCCCCAAAATCACACCATCCCTTCTACACGCCATCCCTTCTACACGCCATCCCTTCTACACGCCATCCCTTCTACACGCCATCCCATTTCCAAGCCATCTCTTTTACACGCCATCCCTTCTAAACGCCATCCCTTCTACACGCCATCCCTTCTACACGCCATCCCTTCTACACGCCATCCCTTCTACACGCCATCCCATCTACACGCCATCCCTTCTACATGCCACCCCTTCTACACGCCATCCCTTCTACACGCCATCCCTTCTACACGCCATCCCTTCTACACGCCATCCCATCTACACGCCATCCCTTCTACACGCCACCCCTTCTACACGCCACCCCTTCTACACGCCATCCCTTCTACACGCCATCCCTTCTACACGCCATCCCATTTCCAAACCATCTCTTTTACACGCCATCCCTTCTAAACGCCATCCCTTCTACACGCCATCCCTTCTACACGCCGTCCCTTCTACACGCCATCCCATCTACACGCCATCCCTTCTACACGCCACCCCTTCTACACGCCACCCCTTCTACACGCCATCCCATCTACACGCCATCCCATCTACACGCCATCCCTTCTGCACGCCATCCGTTCTACGCGCCATCCCATCTACACGCCATCCCATCTACACGCCATCCCTTCTGCACGCCATCCCAACTACACGCCATCCCATCTACACGCCATCCTATCTACACGACATCCCTTCTACACGCCATCCCTTCTACACACCATCCCTTCTAAACGCCATCCCATTTACACGGCATCCCTAGTATACACGCCATCCCTTCTACACACCATTCCTTCTACACGCCATCCCTTCTACACGCCATCCCTTCTACACACCATCCCTTCTAAACGCCATACCTTCTAAACACCATCCCATTTACACGCCATCCCTAGTATACACGCCATCCCTTCTACACGCCATCCCATCTACACGCCATTCCATCTACACGCCATCCCATCTACACACCATCCTATCTACACGCCATCCCTTCTACACGCCATCCCATCTACACGCCATCCCATCTACATGCCATCCCTTCTACACGCCATCCCTTCTACGCGCCATCCCTTCCACACGCCATCCCTTCCACACGCCATCCTTTCTACACGCCATCCCTTCTACGCGCCATCTCTTCTACACGCCATCCCTTCCACGCGCCATCCCTTCCACACACCATCTTTTCTACACGCCATCCCTTCTACATGCCATCCCTTCCACGCGCCATCCCATTTACATCCATCCCTTCTACACGCCATCCTTTCTACACGTCATCCCTTCTACATGCCATTCCTTCTACACGCCATCCCTTCTACACGCCATCCCTTCTACACGTCATCCCTTCTACACACCATCCCATGTACACACCAGCCTATCTACACGACATCCCTTCTACACGCCATCCCATTTCCACGCCATCCCTTCCACACGCCATCCCTTCTACACGCCATCCCTTCCACACGCCATCCCTTCTACAAACAACGTCCCTCAAAGTCACAGCGCTCACTATTTAACGAGCATACAAAGTACACATAAAAAAAAAGAAAAGAAAAGCAGACGATCCTTTGAAGCCATCACAGCAGCCGCAGAGGACAGCGGAGGCTCCTTGCCTTTAAACTGCCGAAAAAGCAGCATATGTGTGAGAATATCATACAAACAACAAAAGCCCGGCATCCAATCTACACGGAAATGTCGTTCAAAGTCGCCGCGTTCACACGGCTGGATGAGCGTACAAAGTACATGCAAAGATCGGGAAAGAAGGAGATCCTTTGAAGCTTCCGCAGCAGAAGACGGGCCGAGGCCGGAGGTGGAGAGACTCGCCGTTACGTCTCCACGGCCTCATCAACATGGAAATGTCGCGGCACCGATAGGGTGAACCTCCCGCGCCCATCACCGGGAAATGCCACATACAATCACGTCACAGACACGCTTTCAACGTTTCTCATGGAATTTCAGAATATTGAATAAAAGGATACTTTTTATTCCCCATTTCAGAATACAACAACAAATTCAGCAGAAATGCGTCTAACAAATGATGACTGATCTGCATGTTCATGAGGGAAAGAAGGATTTGATCCCCTATCATTCCGCAGGATTTCTGGCTCCCAGGTGTCTCTCATACAGGTAACAAGCTGAGATTAGAAGCAGTCTCTTAAAGGGAGTGCTGCTAATCTCATGGTGTTACCTGTATAAAAGACACCTGTCCACAGGAGCCATCAAACCATCAGATTCCAAACTCTCCACCATGGCAAAGACCAAAGAGCTGTCCAAGGATGTCAGGGACAAGATGGTAGACCTACACAAGGCTGGACTGGGCTACCAAACTATGGCCAAGCAGCTTGGTGAGAAGGTGACAACAGTTGGTGCAATCATTCACAAATGGAAGAAACACAAAACAAGTGTCAGTCTCCCTAGGTCTGGTGCACCATGCAAGATCTCACCTCGTGGGGTGTCAATGATCATGAGAACAGTGAGGAATCATCCCAGAACTACACGTGAGGATCTTGTCAATGATCTCCAGGCAGCTGGGACCACAGTCACCAAGAAAACAATTGGTAACACACTACGCCGACAAGGACTGAAATCCTGCAGTGCCCGCACGGTCCCTCTGCTCAAGAAAGCACATGTCCAGCCCGTCTGAAGTCTGCCACTGAACATCTGAATGATGCAGAGGAGGACTGGTGGGAAGTGTTGTGGTCAGAGGAGACCAAAATCCAGCTCTTTGGCATCAACTCAACTCGCCGTGTTTGGAGGAGGAGGAATGCTGCCTATGACCCCAAGAACACCATCCCAACTGTGAAACATGGTGGGGGAAACATTCTGCTTTGGGGATGTTTTTCTGCTAAGGGGACAGGACAACTGCACCACATCAAAGGGACGATGGACGGGGCAATGTACCCTCAAATCTTGGGTGAGAACCTTCTTCCCTCAGCCAGGGCATTGAAAATGGGTGGTGGATGGGTGTTCCAGCATGACAATGACCCAAAACACACGGCCAAGGCAACAAAGGAGCGGCTCAAGAAGAAGCACATTAAGGTCCTGGAGTGGCCTAGCCAGTCTCCAGACCTTCATCCGATTGAAAATCTGTGGAGGGAGCTGAAAGTTCGAGTTGCCAAACGTCAGCCACCAAACCTTAATGACTTGGAGAGGATCTGCCAAGAGGAGTGGGCCAAAATCCCTCCTGAGATGTGTGCGAACCTGGGGGCCAACTCCAGGAAACGTCTGACCTCTATGATTGCCAACAAGGGATTGGCCACCAAGTACTAAGTCATGTTTTGTGAAGGGGATCAGATCCTTCTTTCCCTCATGAACATGCAGATCCGTCATCATTTGTTAGACGCATTTCTGCTGAATTTGTTGTTGTATTCTGTCTCTCAGTGTTACACCGAACATTCCATTGTTAGACCGATCATTTCTGTGTGAGGGGCGAACATTCCATTGTTAGACCGATCATTTCTGTGTGAGGGGCGAACATTCCATTGTTAGACCGATCATTTCTGTGTGAGGGGCGAACATTCCATTGTTAGACCGATCATTTCTGTGTGAGGGGCGAACATTCAGCATCAGCCGGGGAGCAAATGCACATTTCCTTCACTGTATAATAAATGGAGTTATACTTCACAGCAATACCTGCATATACACATTATATTGCCCCAAGTATTTCCACACACATGACCTTTAATGGCCCCCCAGTCTTAGTCCGTAGGGTTCAATATTGAGTTGGCCCCGCCCTTCCCACACACATGACCTTTAATGGCCTCCCAGTCTTAGTCCGTAGGGTTCAATATTGAGTTGGCCCCGCCCTTTGCACCTATAACAGCTTCAACTCTTCTGGGAAGGCCGTCCACAAGGTTTAGGAGGGTGTCTATGGGAAGGTTGGACCATTCTTCCAGAAGCACATTTGTCAGGTCAGGCACTGATGTCGGGGGAGGAGGCCTGGCTTGCAGTCTCCGCTCTAATTCATCCCAAAGGTGTTCTATGGGGTTGAGGTCAGGACTCTGTGCAGGACAGTCAAGTTCCTCCACCCCAAACTGGCTCCTCCATGTCTTTATGGACCTTGCTTTGTGCACTGGTGGACAGTCATGTTGGAACAGGAAGGGGCCATCCCCAAACTCCTCCCACAAAGTTGGGAGCATGAAATTGTCCAAAATGTCACCTGAAGAGTTCCCACCACTGGAACTAGGGGGCCAAGTCCAACCCATGAAAAACAACCCCACACCATAATCCCCCCTCCACCAAACTTTACACTTGGCACAATGCAGTCAGGCAAGTACCATTCTCCAGGCAACCACCAAACCCAGACACATCCATTGGATTGCCAGACAGAGAAGCGTGATTGGTCACTCCAGAAAACACGCCTCCACTGCTCTAGAGTCCAGTGGCGGCGTGCTTTACACCAGGACATCCGACGCTTTGCATTGCACTTGGTGATGGAAGGCTTGGATGCAGCTGCTCGGCCATGGAAACCCATTCCATGAAGCTCTCTACGCACTGTTGTTGGGCTCATCTGACGGCCACACCAAGTTTGGAGGTCTTTAGCTATTGACTCTGCAGACAGTTGGTGACTTCTGCGCACTGTGCGCTTCAGCAGTACAATGACGCCATCGCCCTGTACTCTGCACCGTAGATTGATGTCATCGCCCTGTATAATGACGTCATCGCCCTGTACTCTGCACCGTAGATTGATGTCATCGCCCTGTATAATGACGTCATCGCCCTGTACTCTGCACCGTAGATTGATGTCATCGCCCTGTATAATGACGTCATCGCCCTGTACTCTGCACCATTGCCAGGGTCCCATGCATGTCTGCATCCATAGCAGTCCCATCACACGGTGTACCTATTGACAGGTTTACTCTGCAAAAAAGTAGAATATTTGTTTTTCTGTTTCATTTCCATTATGTTCCGTAGAATAATCATCCTCTCAGCGGGGCGATTAAAATATGTTTCACAAACAGCAGCTGCCACTGTTTGCTATACTGTATGGTGATATTGGCATTATTCCTGCAAGTGGGACACGGAGATGTCTGCAGGTGGGACATGGAGATGTCGGCAGGTGGGACATGGAGATGTCGGCAGGTGGGACACGGAGATGTCTGCAGTGGGACACGGAGATGTCGGCAGGTGGGACATGGAGATGTCGGCAGGTGGGACACGGAGATGTCTGCAGTGGGACACGGAGATGTCTGCAGGTGGGACATGGAGATGTCTGCAGGTGGGACACGGAGATGTCGGCAGGTGGGACACGGAGATGTCTGCAGGTGGGACACGGAGATGTCTGCAGGTGGGACACGGAGATGTCTGCAGTGGGACACGGAGATGTCTGCAGTGGGACACGGAGATGTCTGCAGGTGGGACATGGAGATGTCTGCAGGTGGGACATGGAGATGTCTGCAGGTGGGACACGGAGATGTCTGCAGGTGGGACACGGAGATGTCTGCAGGTGGGACATGGAGATGTCTGCAGTGGGACACGGAGATGTCTGCAGGTGGGACATGGAGATGTCGGCAGGTGGGACACGGAGATGTCTGCAGGTGGGACATGGAGATGTCGGCAGGTGGGACACGGAGATGTCTGCAATGGGACACGGAGATGTCTGCAGGTGGGACACGGAGATGTCTGCAGGTGGGACACGGAGATGTCTGCAGGTGGGACATGGAGATGTCTGCAGGTGGGACATGGAGAGGTCTGCAGGTGGGACACGGAGATGTCTGCAGGTGGGATACAGAGATGTCGGCAGTGGGACACGGAGATGTCTGCAGGTGGGACACGGAGATGTCTGCAGGTGGGACACGGAGAGGTCTGCAGGTGGGACACGGAGATGTCTGTAGTGGGACACGGAGATGTCTGCAGGTGGGACACGGAGATGTCTGCCAGTGGGACACAGAGATGTCGGCAGGTGGGACACGGAGATGTCGGCAGGTGGGACACGGAGATGTCTTCAGTGGGACACGGAGATGTCGGCAGGTGGGACACCGAGATGTCTGCAGGTGGGACTTGGAGTAGGGATCAAGCAGAAGCATAGTCAGTAAAGAAGACAAGGGTCGGTAAATGGTGGTTGCAGGTTGGGATGAGGCAGCATCGTAGTTGAGGAACAAGCCAAAGGTTGGTAGCGAAGGTATGGGCGGCAGCAGGAGAGACAAGAGCAAGATACTGGCTGGAGAAGGCACAATAATCTGGCAAACAGGAAGTGCAGAGACAGGAATCAGGAAGTTCATGGGAGGAGCAAAGAGTTCAAGGTTCAGAAGAAAACATGGTAGAAGGCAGGATTGTCCAATACATCAGGAAGAGTGTTGTCCAGCATCTCAGGTAGCTCAGTGAGAAGAGTTACTGCCAGACCCAGTAGAGGTCCCAGGTTCAAGTCCGGACCCCGACAGGAACTGTCTACAAGTCTACCACATCCACAGCTACCCCTCTGTCCAAGTCTACCATGTCCACCACCCCTCTGTCCAAGTCTACCATGTCCACCACCCCTCTGTCCAAGTATACCATGTCCACCACCACCCCTCTGTCCAAGTATACCACGTCCACAGCCACCCCTCTGTCCAAGTATAAAACATCCACAGCCACCCCTCTGTCCAAGTATAAAACATCCACAGCCACCCCTCTGTCCAAGTCTACCATGTCCACCACCCCTCTGTCCAAGTATACCACGCCCATTGCCACTCCTCTGTCCAAGTTTACCACATCCACAGCCACCCCTCTGTCCAAGTCTACCATGTCCACAGCCACCCCTCTGTCCAAGTCTACCATGTCCACAGCCACCCCTCTGTCCAAGTCTACCATGTCCACAGCCACCCCTCTGTCCAAGTCTACCATGTCCACCACCCCTCTGTCCAAGTATACCACGTCCACAGCCACCTGTATGTCCAAGGTTTTGCTCACCTCCTCATAAAAAGAAATCAGATTTGTGTGACAACTTCCATCTTTCATGAATCCATGATGTCTGTTGGTTACAATATTTGTTTTCAGCAAGAACTCCTCTCTGTGGTCTTTTATTAAACTCTCCAGTATCTTCCCAACTATAGAAGTTCCACTAACAGATCTGTAATTACTTGGGAAAGATTTTGTCCCCTTTTTAAATATTGGCCCCACATTGGCCTTACACCAATCCAGTGGTGCTATGCCAGTCATTAAAGAGGCCCTAAAATGAGAAACAATGGCTGTGAGATGACAGAGCTGAATCCTTTAAGGCCCCGTGGGTGTCTGCCATCCAGTCCAGGGGCTTTATTCACCTTTATTCTATTCTATAATATTTCTGGATCATATCAGTTGTGAGCCAATGTGGATCATCTGGGGGGTGTCAGTACCACCCCCCATTATGGACAAGAGCCCCCAATGCTCCTTTGTATACACAGAGCTGAAGAAGGGATTTCATACATTGTCCTTCTCTTTGTCCCCCCCCCCCTCTAGATGGTTCTGTAAAGGGCCTACATGCTGGGACCGGACCTTTCTACTATTCATAGATTGGAGGAATGTTTTGGGGTCGTCCTGATATCTTTCTGTTGTTCGTTTCCAATTTTTGCACCTTTATTTCCTTTTTGCATCTTCTGTTCTATTCTTTGTAATGTGTAAACGATGATCGCGTTCCTTCATTGTTATATGTAATAAAAGCTCTTTTCTTATTATCTATAGCTTTTGTCACTTTGGCCGTAAGCCACAGAGGTTGGATTTGTAGCCTTTTATACTTGTTGCCCATGGGAATATATTTTGCAGTGTGGTCACATACAGTCTTTTTGAAGAACTCCCATTTCTGTGTTGTGTTCATCGATGCCAATATTCCCTCCCAGTCTAAGTCTTGGAGAGCAGCTCTCAGCCTTGGAAAATTAGCTCTCTTAAAGTTGAGTGTTTTTATTTTTCCCGTATGTGCTCGCTGTTTACAGCTAACAATAAATGAAATCATGTTATGGTCACTGCTACCCAGATGTTCTTTTATATGGACATTCGTAATAAGCTCTGCATGGTTGGAGATGACCAGGTCCAGCAGAGCATCATTCCTAGTTGGGGCTTTTATGAACTGGACCATAAAATTGTCCTGTAGAAGGTTTAAAAATGTTTGCCCTTTAACTGTTCTTGCAGTCCCATTACTCCAGTCGATTTCCGGGTAGTTACCATCCCCCATTAATATCACTGTCCCAGCTCTTTCGATCTGTGAGAGGACCTGAGTCTCCACCTCCTCATTAACATTGGGAGGCCTATGACAAACTCCAATGATGACCTTTGTAGTACCGCCCCCATGTGCAGTTCCACCCATAATACTTCAGACTCATCACACTCTCCATCAACTAGGTCCTCTTTCACACTCGCTCTGAGATCACTTCTCACATAGAGAGACTCCACCCCCTTTCCTATTCCAGACAGACTCCACCCCTTTCCTATTCCAGACAGACTCCACCCCCTTTCCTATTTCCCCCGTCTCTCCGAAAGAGAACCTAGCCAGGAATATGAATGGCCCAGTCATGTGAGGAATGAAGCCAAGATTCAGCAATACCAATCCAATCCTAGTTCTCTTCATTCACCAAACCTTCCAACTCACCTATTGTGCTGGGCTCACGTCTTTTATTGGGGAACAAACACTTTCATTCACTGACACCTTGCACATTCAGCGACACCTTGTCCATTCACTGTCACCTTGTTCATTCACTGTCACCTTGTTCATTCACTGACACCTTTTTCATTCACTAACACCTTGTTCATTCACTGACACCTTCTTCATTCACTGACACCTTGTTCTTTCAATGACACCTTCTTCATTCACTGACACCTTGTTCATTCACTGACACCTTGTTCTTTCAATGACACCTTGTTCTTTCAATGACACCTTCTTCATTCACTGACACCTTGTTCATTCACTGACACCTTGTTCTTTCAATGACACCTTGTTCATTCACTGACACCTTGTTCTTTCAATGACACCTTGTTCTTTCAATGACACCTTGTTCACACGGATTTTGCGTATTTTTTATTTTTGTACAAACGGTACCAATTCCACAGGTTGTTGATAACATGGGAACCTTCTTATCATCTGCCATAGCCCTCCCCCCATCTTTCCCCATTCCACCTCCCAATAAGTTCTGACCCCCGTCTGATCTGTCTACCCCAATATTATCTAATTCTCCCTCCCCTCCCCCTCCATCCTTAGCGGGGTGACGCGCAGGAGGAATTTACGTTTTTTTTTTTTTTTTTGCGTACGGCGACGATATTCACAGATAGACACAATCGCTGTCATAGTCCCACTGCCTGCAACTTTCCAGTGCCGCTATTGAAATGTTGCCATGGTTACCAGGCAGTAAATGTTACCGTGGATACGATGGCTCCGTTGTCAGGTAATGTGAATCTTATTAGGTACATTATGCCGAGAACTAATGTGAGGACGTTATGCAGAAAAATCAGCTGAGAAAACTTTTCGAGGAGAAAATTGCGCGCCGCACATTGTAGACAAACCAACGATGAAAGTAGATGTTAGTCCTCGGTGACATCGATCGCGCTGTGCCTTCCTCTGGATCAACTGGGGTGGAGGATTATAACTTTTTTTTAACCCCCCCCCCCCGGCAGTATTCCCGAGTGTAGCTCGGGGTAAAGTTTCAGCCCCACAAGCGGTAACCCCCCCCCCCCCCGAGCTACACTCGGGAATACACTGCAGCGTTGCTCCGGGATCCCTCGATCACTTACCTTGTCCTGCGCTCCCGCGATGTCCCCCCTGCAGTGTCCCCAGCAATGTCCTCCGGCCGATGCCGGCATCTGTCTTCTGGGTTCCGGTCCCTGCGACGTCGGGATGTACGGGGGACGGAACTGGCGGGAACAGATATCTAGGCAAGTCACACCTGAAGTAGCGCATGCACTATTTTGGAAATTGGCGCGTCCAACTCAGAATTGCACCGATATGAGCGCTTTAATTGCAGACAACAGGGTGCGGCTTGCCATGTGATTTGGAACTCGGTGGGGCTGCCCACATGGAAGAAAAATATATTTGAAATACTACAATTTTGGCCATATTCAATATATTTCAAAATATATTTCAATAAATATATATATATACTGCATGTTGAAATGCATTTTTATTTCAAAATATATGAAAAATATTTTTAAAAATACATTTTAAATATTTAAATGTATGTCTTTAACCACTTCAAGTCCAGACACTTCCCCCCTTCCAGTCCAGGCACTTTCACCCCCTTCCAGTCCGGGCACTTTCCCCCCCCCCTTCCAGTCCGGACGCTTTCCCCCCCTTCCAGTCCGGACGCTTTCCCCCCCTTCCAGTCCGGACGCTTTCCCCCCCTTCCAGTCCGGACGCTTTCCCCCCCCTTCCAGTCCGGACGCATTCCCCCCCTTCCAGTCCGGAGGCTTTCCCCCCCTTCCAGTCCGGACGCTTTCCCCCCCTTCCAGTCCGGACACTTTCCCCCCCTTCCAGTCCGGACACTTTCACCCTCTTCCAGTCCGGACACTTTCACCCCCTTCCAGTCCGGACACTTTCCCCCCCTTCCAGTCCGGACACTTTCCCCCCCTTCCAGTCCGGACACTTTCACCCTCTTCCAGTCCAGACACTTTCACCCACTTCCAGTCCGGACACTTTCCCCCCCTTCCAGTCCGGACACTTTCCCCCCCTTCCAGTCCGGACACTTTCCCCCCCTTCCAGTCCGAACACTTTCCCCCCCTTCCAGTCTGGACACTTCCCCCCCCCTTCCAGTCCGGACACTTTCCCCCCCCCTCCAGTCCGGACACTTTCCCCCCCTTCCAGTCCGGACACTTTCCCCCCCTTCCAGTCCAGACACTTTCCCCCCCTTCCTGTCCGGACACTTTCCCCCCCTTCCTGTCCGGACACTTTCCCCCCCTTCCAGTCCAGACACTTTCCCCCCCTTCCAGTCCGGACACTTTCCCCCCTTCTAGTCCGGACACTCCCCCTCCCCCCTTCCAGTCCGGACACTTTCCCCCCTTCCAGTCTGGACACTTTCCCCCCCTTCCTGTCCAGGCCAATTTTCAGCTTTCAGCGCTATCACACTTTGAATGACAATTGCGCGGTCATGCAACACTGTACCCATATGAATTTTTTAGCATTTCTTTGAGACAGATAAAACTTTATTTTGGTGGTATTTATTCACTGCTGGGATTTTTATTTTTTTTTGCTATGTAAATGAAAAAGTCCAAAAATTTTGAAAAAAAGTTTTTCTTATAAAATTTTGCAAATAAATAATATTTCATCATAAATCTTGGCCAAAATGTCTTCAGTTATCTTTTTAGTAAAAAAAAGACACTACTACTTGTGGGGGGTGATGAAGATTTTTTTTTTTTTACACTGATTGCTTTTACACAAGATGAGTAGGTGAGTATGTGAGGGTGAGCAGGTGAGGGTGAGCAGGTGAGGGTGAGCAGGTGAGGGTGAGCAGGTGAGGGTGAGCATGTGAGGGTGAGCAGGTGAGGGTGAGCAGGTGAGGGTGAGTATGTGAGGGTGAGCATGTGAGGGTGAGCAGGTGAGGGTGAGCATGTGAGGGTGAGCAGGTGAGGGTGAGCATGTGAGGGTGAGCATGTGAGGGTGAGCAGGTGAGGGTGAGCAGGTGAGGGTGAGTAGGTGAGGGTGAGCATGTGAGGGTGAGCAGGTGAGGGTGAGCAGGTGAGCATGTGAGGGTGAGTATGTGAGGGTGAGTATGTGAGGGTGAGCATGTGAGGGTGAGCATGTTAGGGTGAGCAGGTGAGGGTGAGTATGTGAGGGTAAGTATGTGAGTATGTGAGGGTGAGCATGTGAGGGTGAGCATGTGAGGGTGAGCATGTTAGGGTGAGCAGGTGAGGGTGAGTATGTGAGGGTGAGTATGTGAGGGTGAGTATGTGAGGGTGAGCATGTGAGGGTGAGTATGTGAGGGTGAGCATGTGAGGGTGAGCATGTGAGGGTGAGCATGTTAGGGTGAGCAGGTGAGGGTGAGTATGTGAGGGTAAGAATGTGAGTATGTGAGGGTGAGTATGTGAGGGTGAGTATGTGAGGGTGAGCATGTGAGGGTGAGCATGTGAGGGTGAGCATGTGAGGGTGAGCATGTTAGGGTGAGCAGGTGAGGGTGAGTATGTGAGGGTAAGTATGTGAGTATGTGAGGGTGAGTATGTGAGGGTGAGCATGTGAGGGTGAGCATGTGAGGGTGAGCATGTGAGGGTGAGCATGTGAGGGTGAGCATGTTAGGGTGAGCAGGTGAGGGTGAGTATGTGAAGGTAAGTATGTGAGTATGTGAGGGTGAGTATGTGAGGGTGAGCATGTGAGGGTGAGCATGTGAGGGTGAGCATGTCAGGGTGAGCATGTGAGGGTGAGCATGTGAGGGTGAGTACGTGAGGGTGAGCATGTGAGGGTGAGTACGTGAGTATGTGAGGGTGAGCATGTGAGGGTGAGCATGTGAGGGTGAGTATGTGAGGGTGAGCATGTGAGGGTGAGTACGTGAGGGTGAGCATGTGAGGGTGAGTACGTGAGTATGTGAGGGTGAGCATGTGAGGGTGAGCATGTGAGGGTGAGTATGTGAGGGTGAGCATGTGAGGGTGAGTACGTGAGGGTGAGCATGTGAGGGTGAGTACGTGAGTATGTGAGGGTGAGCATGTGAGGGTGAGCATGTGAGGGTGAGTATGTGAGGGTGAGTATGTGAGGGTGAGCATGTGAGGGTGAGCATGTGAGTGTGAGTATGTGAGGGTGAGCATGTGAGGGTGAGTATGTGAGGGTGAGCATGTGAGGGTGAGCATGTGAGGGTGAGCATGTGAGGGTGAGTATGTGAGGGTGAGCATGTGAGGGTGAGCATGTGAGGGTGAGCATGTGAGGGTGAGCATGTGAGGGTGAGCATGTGCTTTGAAGAGAACACAGCAATACAGGTGATTGGGGAAGACAAGCACGGTGGAGTAGTCTAGAACTGCTTAGTTGGGATTAGCCTTTACCACTGTAAATCAATGGATAACATTCGTCCAGCACAGGAAACGGCCTGATGACATTTGTTTTGGGGGTATTTTTTGCCCCATTCACACACAGAACGAATGTGCGTATACTTTCATGGGGCAAATTGCTGGGTGAGTTTTTGATACCTACACCCTTCAAGTCTAGATCTGATTTACTCCTGTAGACTAAACCAAGGAATGCTTGTTACATAATTTATACCGAACAAGTTTAATGACAACTCTGCCAAAAGAAAAAAAAAATGGTAATAATTCTAAACTCCAAAACGGCGATATTAAACTCGAGTCGTTTGTTAACCATTGATTAAAGCGGCGACATAATGTAATGTTTATCCAGCAATTTCAAGTACATTGGAGGCAAAGGAAATTACAAGGAGACTTGGCAACGGCCCCATAAATATTTTCGAATGCTGCGAGCTTGTTGTGTTTAATGTTGCTAAGGGAAGATGATTTTAATTTCCCGCAAATGTATTGCCCGGAGTATTATCGTCTTAATAAAGCTATATTACTGCGTGCAAGTTAGTATTCCGAATCGATCAATAATGTGCGCAAATGACTGAACCAAACAGCTGTTCGCGATAACCCAGAACACCGCAAGTGTAAAATGTGGTCGTGAAATGAAGATTTTGTAATACGCACTTACTAAATATTTGAAGGTTAATGAGCATCTATAGCCTGAACCTTCTACATATTTCAGGAGAAGGGATGAGGGGCGGATATTGGCTTTTGTGACTTGAGCTGGCCAAAGGAAAGGCTACACATCGCATTATGGGTTGTCCTTTGTTTACTCATTTAGCCACAGGATCACTGGTTGCCTCCTGCCGATATCCTCCAGGCTCTTCCTATCTTCCTAGTGAGGGAGATGTAGACTCACACCACCATAGGACAGTTGGACTCTTCTCCACCAACTTCCTCCTGGCTATCTCTAGTAAGCTTCCTCCTGACCCAGCTTGATCCCTTGAAAACAGATCTGAGAATAGGCAGAGAAGGGATGAGGGGTGGATATTGGCTTTTGTGACTTGAGCTGGCTAAAGGAAAGGCTACACATTGCATTATGGGTTGTCCTTTGTTTACTCAGTTAGCCACAGGATCACTGGTTGCCTCTTGCCGATATCCTCCAGGCTCTTCCTAGTGAGGGAGATGTAGACTCACACCATCATAGGACAGATGGACTCTTCTCCACCAACTTCCTCCTGGCTATCTCCAGTAAGCTTCCTCCTGACCCAGCTTGATCCCTTGACAACAGATCTGAGAATAGGCCCAGAGAAGGGATGAGGGTCGAATATTGGCTTTTGTGACTTGAGCTGGCCAAGGGAAAGGCTATACATCGCATTATGGGTTCTCCAGTAAGCTTCCTCCTGACCCAACTTGATCTCTTGACAACAGATCTGAGAATAGGCCCAGCGAATGAGGGTCCGATATTGGCTTTTGTGACTTGAATTGGCTAAAGGAAAGACTACACATCGCATTATGGGTTGTTCTTTGCAGGGGCGGACTGACCATTTGGGTGCTCAGGCACTGCCTGAGGACCCAGGGTCAGTAGGGGCCCCATGAGATGCCCCTGTTACCTTTCATAGGCTTTTTTGGGTGTAGTTTGAGTATGGGCGAGGACACAGGGGCCCCATGATCCCCTATTGCCCGGGGGCCCCATGAGTCGTCATTCTACCCCTGGTCCTTTGTTTACTCATTTAGCCACAGGATCACTGGTTGCCTCCTGCCGATATCCTCCAGGCTCTTCCGATCTTCCTAGTGACGGAGATGTAGACTCCACCACCACCATAGGACAGTTGGACTCTTCTCCACCAACTTCCTCCTGGCTATCTCCAGTAAGCTTCCTCCTGACCCAGCTTGATCCCTTGACAACAGATCTGAGAATAGGCCTAGAGAAGGGCTGAGAGTCGGATATTGGTATTTGTGACTTGAGCTGACCAAAGGAAAGGATTCCATTTGCATTATGGGTTGTCCTTTGTTTACTCATTTAGCCACAGGATCACTGGTTGCCTCCTGCCGATATCCTCCAGGCTCTTCCGATCTTCCTAGTGACGGAGATGTAGACTCCACCACCACCATAGGACAGTTGGACTCTTCTCCCACCAACTTCCTCCTGGCTATCTCCAGTAAGCTTCCTCCTGACCAAGCTTGATCCCTTGACAACAGATCTGAGAATAGGCAGAGAAGGGCTGAGAGTCGGATATTGGTATTTGTGACTTGAGCTGACCAAAGGAAAGGATTCAATTTGCATTATGGGTTGTCCTTTGTTTACTCATTTAGCCACAGGATCACTGGTTGCCTCCTGCCAATACCCTCCAGGCTCTTCCTAGTGAGGAAGATGTAGACACACACCACCATAGGACAGTTGACTCTTCTCCACCAACTTCGTCCTGTCTATTTCCAGTAAGCTTCCTCCTGACCAGCTTGATCCCTTGACAACAGATCTGAGAATAGG
>NW_028319768.1:0-25000 GCF_062004578.1 Staurois parvus
CTTTGCATCGACCTTTCTTTACACACTGACAGCGGAGGCCTCTCTTCTGATTTTCATTCTTCCCAAATCCGTATTTCTCGTACCCGTTGAATGCGCTGTAAGTCATTGAGGACGGCAGGAAGATGGCAGAGAAGGAGATCGGGACATTCCCAGCCAGCTCTGAGCGATGGCGGCATCGGATGTAATCACAGCTGCTCTCTGAATGTATAGATAACGCACAGATTTGTGTCTCAGCGTTTGGAGGAAATATTCATTATTCATACGCTGAGAGACCAGATTTCGGAGGTGACCCCCCTGTGCACTGACTTGTAAAATGTCGCCGGTGATGTTGCAGGCTCGTGTATGAACAGTTAGAATACATACTCCAAGGAGCTCGCCGAAATAATAGGTCACGTATGGCCACGGCCTATAGGAAGGGTCGCTTCACCCAAAACTGAGATTTCAGAGTGCAGCGGATGCCAGAGTACCTACCTTCGTATACAGGAATTCTACAACATGAACACCCAGGTCTGCTCATATGTCAGAGCTATAGAAATGTATCACAGTGTGTGACTGTGGGGGAGGGGACATTAGAGCGTCAGCTCCTCTGGTGCAGAGACTGATGTGACTGTGGGGGAGGGGACATTAGAGAGTAAGCTCCTCTGGTGCAGAGACTGATGTGACTGTGGGGGAGGGGACATTAGAGTGTAAGCTCCTCTGGTGCAGAGACTGATGTCACTGTGGGGGAGGGGACATTAGAGTGTAAGCTCCTCTGGTACAGAGACTGATGTGACTGTGGGGGAGGGGACATTAGAGTGTAAGCTCCTCTGGTACAGAGACAGGGACTGTGGGGGAGGGGACATTAGAGTGTAAGCTCCTCTAGTCCAGAGACTGATGTGACTGTGGGGGAGGGGACATTAGAGTGTAAGCTCCTCTGGTGCAGAGACTGAGCTGACTGTGAGGGGAGGGGACATTAGAGTGTAAGCTCCTCTGGTACAGAGACTGATGTGACTGTGGGGGAGGGGACATTAGAGTGTAAGCTCCTCTGGTACAGAGACTGATGTGACTGTGGGGAGGGGACATTACAGTGTAAGCTCCTCTGGTACAGAGACTGATGTGACTGTGGGGGAGGGGACATTAGAGTGTAAGCTCCTCTGGTACAGGGACTGATGTGGCTGTGGGGGAGGGGACATTACAGTGTAAGCTCCTCTGGTGCAGAGACTGATGGGACTGTGGGGGAGGGGACATTAGAGTGTAAGCTCCTCTGGTGCAGAGAATGTTGTGACTGTGGGGGAGGGGACATTAGAGTGTAAGCTCCTCTGGTGCAGAGACTGATGGGACTGTGGGGGAGGGGACATTAGAGTGTAAGCTCCTCTGGTGCAGAGACTGATGGGACTGTGGGGGAGGGGACATTAGAGTGTAAGCTCCTCTGGTGCAGAGACTGATGGGACTGTGGGGGGAGGGGACATTAGAGTGTAAGCTCCTCTGGTGCAGAGAATGTTGTGACTGTGGAGGAGGGGACATTAGAGTGTAAGCTCCTCTGGTGCAGAGACTGATGGGACTGTGGGGGAGGGGACATTAGAGTGTAAGCTCCTCTGGTGCAGAGACTGGTGTGAATGGTCCAGCGCTCTCCACACAGCACTGTGGAATATGTCAGAGCTATATACATTAGATACAAAATATTCATTGATATGTGAGATTTTTCTTTTTCTCTGGAAATGTTCTTTTCCCCTCCTATTGTTCACTTGCATCTCCATAGAGGACCAGAGGTACCTAGAGCCCAGTGGAGGTGTCCCCCGTGTGATTTTTAATATTCCGCATTAAAATTCAGCCAAACACTCGGGCCTTTGATGTCCATCCAACTCTGAAATAGTCCCACTGGGGAGGCAGGAAGGTCGTGCCCCCCGATATGGCAGAATCTATTAGGAGCGCAGCATTGTCTTTGAACTGGGGACGTCGGCGGTCCAAGCCTCTAGAGCAGGAGAGAATTCCTGTGTGATATAAATGAGCCCCGGAATTTCATTCATACTAGATTGGAATCCTTCATTATGGAGATCTGAAGCTTCAGCTTGCTGTCTCACCCAGATTTGGAACTTAATAAAAAGCCTTTAAATCTGGTAATATTGTTCGGTGCTTTAGAACATGAGCTGGTTACATGGACTGGTGGATGGATTTAACAACTTCAGCCAAAGTCATATCTCCATATACAATTACTATAACATTTCTCAGAAAAGCTCCACCTTTTATATTTAAAAATACCATCCTTTAGCTCCAGTCATTGACCTTATCTAGGCTGAGGTGAGGTCACCAGTCATTGACCTTGCTTAGGCTGAGGTGAGGTCACCAGTCATTGACCTTGCCTAGGCTGAGGTGAGGTCACCAGTCATTGACCTTGCCTAGGCTGAGGTGAGGTCACCAGTCATTGACCTTGCCTAGGCTGAGGTGAGGTCACCAGTCATTGACCTTGCCTAGGCTGAGGTGAGGTCACCAGTCATTGACCTTATCTAGGCTGAGGTGAGGTCACCAGTCATTGACCTTTTCTAGGCGGAAGTGAGGTCACCAGTCATTGACCTTGCCTAGGCTGAAGTGACGTCACCAGTCATTGACCTTGCCTAGGCTGAACTGAGGTCACCATTCATTGACCTTGCTTAGGCTGAAGTGAGGCCACCAGTCACTGACCTTGCCTAGGCTGAAGTGAGGTCACCAGTCATTGACCTTGCCTAGGCTGAGGTGAGGTCACCAGTCATTGACCTTTTCTAGGCTGAAGTGAGGCCACCAGTCGTTGACCTTGCCTAGGCTGAAGTGAGGCCACCAGTCATTGACCTTTCCTAGGCTGAAGTGAGGCCACCAGTCATTGACCTTGCCTAGGCTGAAGTGAGGTCACCAGTCATTGGCCTTGCCTAGGTTGAAGTGAGGTCACCAGTCATTGATGTTATCTAGGCTGAAGTGAGGTCACCAGTCATTGACCTTGCCTAGGCTGAAGTGAGGTCACCAGTCATTGACCTTGCCTAGGCTGAGGTGGGATCACCAGTCATTGGCCTTGCCTAAGCTGAGGTGAGGTCACCAGTCATTGACCTTTCCTAGGCTGAGGTGAGGTCACCAGTCATTGACCTTGCCTAGGCTGAGGTGGGATCACCAGTCATTGACCTTGCCTAGGCTGAGGTGGGATCACCAGTCATTGACCTTGCCTAGGCTGAGGTGGGATCACCAGTCATTGACCTTGCCTAGGCTGAGGTGGGGTCACCAGTTACAGACCTTGCCTAGGCTGAGGTGAGGTCACCAGTCATTGACCTTGCCTAGGCTGAGGTGGGATCACCAGTCATTGACCTTGCCTAGGCTGAGGTGGGGTCACCAGTTACAGACCTTGCCTAGGCTGAGGTGAGGTCACCAGTCATTGACCTTGCCTAGGCTGAGGTGGGATCACCAGTCATTGACCTTGCCTAGGCTGAGGTGGGGTCACCAGTTACAGACCTTGCCTAGGCTGAGGTGGGATCACCAGTCATTGACCTTGCCTAGGCTGAGATAAAGTTCCCATTATGAGGGGTTCCCGCATCCCTGTGCTGAGTTCCCAGCTCTGTACCCCCGCCGTGCCCATTATGAGGGGTTCCCACCATCCCTGTGCTGAGCTCCCGGGTCTGTACACCTGCTGTTCCCATTATGAGGGATTCCCACCATCCCTGCGCTGAGTTTGCGAGTCTGTACACCCGCTGTGCCCATTATGAGGGGTTCCCACCATCCCTGTGCTGAGGTAACGAGTCTGTACACCCGCTGTGCCCATTATGAGGGGTTCCCACCTTCCCTGTGCTGAGTTCCCGCCTCTGTACACCCGCTGTGTCCATTATGAGGGGTAACTCAGTTCAGCCCTAACTTTCCTATGATAGCTGGCCACCAGCCCAAAAAAAAAAAAGTGAATTAAACAAATAACCACAAGTGCCAAAAATATAAAATTCCTTTTTCCAATGAAGTGCGCTTCCACCAAAACTGTGCTTTACACCAGCCTCCGAACTCCAAGTTTCTCTTGGTGGGAACCCCTCATTAGGGGCACGTTAGTTTCTCTTGGTGGGAACCCCTCATTAGGGGCACGTTAGTTTCTCTTGGTGGGAACCCCTCATTAGGGGCACATTAGTTTCTCTTGGTGGGAACCCCTCATTAGGGGCACATTAGTTTCTCTTGGTGGGAACCCCTCATTAGGGGCACATTAGTTTCTCTTGGTGGGAACCCCTCATTAGGGGCACATTAGTTTCTCTTGGTGGGAACCCCTCATTAGGGGCACATTAGTTTCTCTTGGTGGGAACCCCTCATTAGGGGCACGTTAGTTTCTCTTGGTGGGAACCCCTCATTAGGGGCATGTTAGTTTCCCTTGGTAGGAACCCCTCATTAGGGGCACGTTAGTTTCTCTTGGTGGGAACCCCTCATTAGGGGCACGTTAGTTTCTCTTGGTGGGAACCCCTCATTAGGGGCACATTAGTTTCTCTTGGTGGGAACCCCTCATTAGGGGCACGTTAGTTTCTCTTGGTGGGAACCCCTCATTAGGGGCACGTTAGTTTCTCTTGGTGGGAACCCTTCATTAGGGGCACGTTAGTTTCTATTGGTGGGAACCCCTCATTAGGGGCACGTTAGTTTCTCTTGGTGGGAACCCCTCATTAGGAGCCCGTTAGTTTCCCTTGGTGGGAACCCCTCATTAGGGGCACATTAGTTTCTCTTGGTGGGAACCCCTCATTAGGGCACATTAGTTTCTCTTGGTGGGAACCCCTCATTAGGGGCACATTCGTTTCTCTTGGTGGGAACCCCTCATTAGGGGCACATTAGTTTCCCTTGGTGGGAACCCCTCATTAGGGGCACGTTAGTTTCTCTTGGTGGGAACCCCTTATTAGGAGCCCATTAGTTTCCCTTGGTGGGAACCCCTCATTAGGGGCACATTAGTTTCTCTTGGTGGGAACCCCTCATTAGGGCACATTAGTTTCTCTTGGTGGGAACCCCTCATTAGGGGCACATTAGTTTCTCTTGGTGGGAACCCCTCATTAGGGGCACATTAGTTTCTCTTGGTGGGAACCCCTCATTAGGGGCACATTAGTTTCCCTTGGTGGGAACCCCTCATTAGGGGCACATTAGTTTCCCTTGGTGGGAACCCCTCATTAGGGGCACATTAGTTTCTCTTGGTGGGAACCCCTCATTAGGGCACGTTAGTTTCTCTTGGTGGGAACCCCTCATTAGGGCACGTTAGTTTCTCTTGGTGGGAACCCCTCATTAGGGGCACATTAGTTTCCCTTGGTGGGAACCCCTCATTAGGGGCACGTTAGTTTCTCTTGGTGGGAACCCCTCATTAGGGGCACATTAGTTTCTCTTGGTGGGAACCCCTCATTAGGGGCACGTTAGTTTCTCTTGGTGGGAACCCCTCATTAGGGGCACGTTAGTTTCTCTTGGTGGGAGCCCCTCATTAGGGGCACATTAGTTTCTCTTGTGCTGGAGTGGAGTTCGGAGGTTTATCATAAGGGGTCTAGGATCCCCGAAATACCTAGAAGGCGTATATTTCACCAGAATCTGGTGAGTGCGGTATATGTTGGTGTAAAGCACAGTTTTGGTGGAAGCGCACTTCTTTGGAAAAAGAACTTTTATATTTTTGGTCTTTGTGGTTATTTGTTTTATTCACATTTTTTTCACATTTTTTGAGTGGTACTATTTATTAATTTTTAGAGATTTTTATTTTATTTTTTCATGATTTATAATTATTTGCGCTGTTTGAATGTTTTTATAAGCACATAACAAGCTTGCGGTGAATTGGAGTTTAATGGCGCCGGCTGTTTGTGGGATGGTGACCCGCGGGGCTGAAGATGAGACAAATACGCCGCCGCCTGATTGCGGCCATTGTGCTAATTCAGCAGAGCCGCGTTCCGGTGCGACGTGCACGCTGTCCCGCTATCCCCACCACCACCACAGCTGCTTCCATGGTCTCATTTAAATGTCAATGAACAATTCCGAACGTCTCTTATCGGTTTTTATATAGTTTGGTGTAGATTGCACGTATGTACAGCAGCATTTCATTCATGTTGGTACACATACTAAAATACATTTATTTGGCGCTGGGGATTTTTTTGATTATATATTGTTACGTGCTTGCCCGCTTCTGGACCGGAGACTCAAAAACGGCCGGGAGACTGACTCTGAAGAAGGGAGGTCGGGGAACTGCTAATGGTGGTTGGGATGTGCGGCGGCCATGACCGGTCAGATGGGCAACTCCATTCTCAGCCAGCAGGGATGTTGTAGTTAGAAGATGAGTCCGGGGGGAGAAGTCTGACCCGGGCGTCTTGTGTGTCTTGGAGACTCCAACAGGGAGATTTTCCTGCCAGAAGTCCTGACTCTGTTCTAGCACGCCATCATGTGTTCCCCATCCTCCAGGTACATGTGTTCCCCTTCCTCCAGGTACATGTGTTCCCCATCCTCCAGGTACATGTGTTCCCCATCCTCCAGGTACATGTGTTTCCTATCCTCCAGGTACATGTGTTCCCCATCCTCCAGGTACATGTGTTCCCCTCCCTCCAGGTACATGTGTTCCCCATCCTCCAGGTGCATGTGTTCCCCATCCTCCAGGTGCATGTGTTCCCCTTCCTCCAGGTGCATGTGTTCCCCTTCCTCCAGGTACATGTGTTCCCCTTCCTCCAGGTACATGTGTTCCCTATCCTCCAGGTACATGTGTTCCCCATCCTCCAGGTACATGTGTTCCCCTCCCTCCAGGTACATGTGTTCCCCATCCTCCAGGTGCATGTGTTCCCCATCCTCCAGGTGCATGTGTTCCCCTTCCTCCAGGTGCATGTGTTCCCCTTCCTCCAGGTACATGTGTTCCCCATCCTCCAGGTACATGTGTTCCCCTTCCTCCAGGTGCATGTGTTCCCCATCCTCCAGGTACATGTGTTCCCCTTCCTCCAAGTACATGTGTTCCCCATCCTCAAGGTGCATGTGTTCCCCTTCCTCCAGGTGCATGTGTTCCCTATCCTCCAGGTGCATGTGTTCCCCTTCCTCCAGGTACATGTGTTCCCCTTCCTCCAGATACATGTGTTCTCCGTCCTCCAGGTACATGTGTCCCCCGTCCTCCAAGTACATGTGTCCCCCGTCCTCCAGGTACATGTGTCCCCCATCCTCCAGGTGCATGTGCCCCCCTTCCTCCAGGTGCATGTGTCCCCCATCCTCCAGGTACATGTGTTCCCCTTCCTCCAGGTACATGTGTTCCCCTTCCTCCAGGTACATGTGTTCCCCTTCCTCCAGGTACATGTGTTCCCCTTCCTCCAGGTACATGTGTCCCCCATCCTCCAGGTACATGTGTTCCCCATCCTCCAGGTACATGTGTCCCCCTTCCTCCAGGTACATGTGTTCCCCATCCTCCAGGTACATGTGTTCCCCATCCTCCAGGTACATGTGTTCCCCTTCCTCCAGGTACACGTGTTCCCCATCCTCCAGGTACACGTGTTCCCCTTCCTCCAGGTACATGTGTTCCCCGTCCTCCAGGTATATGTGTCCCCCATCCTCCAGGTACATGTGTTCCCCGTCCTCCAGGTACATGTGTTCCCGTCCTCCAGGTACATGTGTTCCCCTTCCTCCAGGTACATGTGTTCTCCATCCTCCAGGTACATGTGTTCCCCTTCCTCCAGGTACATTTGTTTCCCTTCCTCCAGGTACATGTGTCCCCCATCCTCCAGGTACATGGGTTCCCCTTCCTCCAGGTACATGTGTTCTCCGTCCTCCAGGTACATGTGTTCCCCTTCCTCCAGGTACATGTGTTTCCCATCCTCCAGGTACATGTGTTCCCCATCCTCCAGGTACATGTGTACCCCTTCCTCCAGGTACACGTGTTCCCCATCCTCCAGGTACACGTGTTCCCCTTCCTCCAGGTACATGTGTTCCCCGTCCTCCAGGTATATGTGTCCCCCATCCTCCAGGTACATGTGTTCCCCTTCCTCCAGGTACATGTGTTCCCGTCCTCCAGGTACATGTGTTCCCCTTCCTCCGGGTACATGTGTTCTCCATCCTCCAGGTACATGTGTTCCCCTTCCTCCAGGTACATGTGTTTCCCGTCCTCCAGGTACATGTGTCCCCCATCCTCCAGGTACATGGGTTCCCCTTCCTCCAGGTACATGTGTTCTCCGTCCTCCAGGTACATGTGTTCCCCTTCCTCCAGGTACATGTGTTCCCCATCCTCCAATTACATGTGTTCCCCATCCTCCAGGTACATGTGTCCCCCGTCCTCCAGGTACATGTGCTCCCCGTCCTCCAGGTACATGTGTTCCCCTTCCTCCAGGTACATGTGTTCTCCATCCTCCAGGTACATGTGTTCCCCATCCTCCAGGTACATGTGTTCTCCATCCTCCAGGTACATGTGTTCCCCGTCCTCCAGGTACATGTGTTCTCCATCCTCCAGGTACATGTGTTCCCCATCCTCCAGGTACATGTGTCCCCCGTCCTCCAGGTACATGTGTTCTCCATCCTCCAGGTACATGTGTTCCCCATCCTCCAGGTACATGTGTCCCCCGTCCTCCAGGTACATGTGTTCTCCATCCTCCAGGTACATGTGTTCCCCGTCCTTCAGGTACATTCGCCGTATATAAAATACATAGGAAATCCAGAAAGGATGGAGATACGAATACTGCGGCTGTGAAAGGGCCGGCAGCTGAATGGACTGGTGGCCAGCTATCATAGGAAAGTCCCCTTCAAATCTCAACTTACATTGGTGTTTCTCTACACTTCTTACATCAGAGACCCCATAAAAGTCTCCCCTTTTATCTGGGTCCCCATCAGAGCCCTCTTACATCAGAGTTCTCTTTACATTGGAGTTCCCCTTACATGACAGTCCTCCCTTACAACCGAGTCCCCATCAGAACCCTCTTACATCAGTGTCCCCTTCAGAGTTCCCTCTTACATCAGAGTCCCCATAACAGTCTCCCCTTTTATCTGAGTCTCCATCAGAGCTCTCTTACAACAGATTTAGATCAAAGTTCCCCTTATATCAGAATTCCCATTACACTGGAGGTCCCTTACATCAGAGGCACCCCTTATATGAGAGTACCTATCAGAGTCCCCTCTTACATCCACATCCCCATCAGAGTCCCCCTTACATCCAGGTCCCCATCAAAGCCCCGCCTACATTTGGGTCCCCATCAGAGTTTTTCCTTACAACAGAATCCCCATCAGAGCCCTCTTACATCAGTTTCCTTATCTCAGTCCCAACTTGCATTAGAGTTCCCCCCAGGGGCGGACTGACAACTCATGGGGCCCCCGGGCAATAGGGGATCATGGGGCCCCTGTGTCCTTGCCCAAACTCAAAAAAGCCTATGAAAAAGGTACCAGGGGCATCTCATGGGGCCCCCTACTGACCCTGCGAACTCGGGCAGTGCCCGAGTTTCCAAATGGTCAGTCCGCCCCTAGTTCCCCCTTTCATCAGAGTCCCCTTTATGGCAAAGTTCTCTTTACATTGGAGTTCCCCTTACAACAGAGTCCCCATCAGAACCCTCCTACATCAATGTCCTCATCTGAGTCCCAACTTGCATTAGAGTTCCCCTTACTACAGAGTTTCCCCTTACATCAGAGTCCCCATCAGAGTCCCCCCTTACATCCAGGTCCCCATCAAAGCCCCGCCTACATTGTGGTCCCCATCAGAGTTATTCCTTACACCAGGATCCCCATCAGAGTCCTTGCAGCAGGCTGGTTTTGGCCCCTGGGCCGCAGTTCAGAGACCCCTGTTATAAATAATTGCGTTTATCATTTTTGAAAAGCCAGTATTCAGGAATAGTGATAAAAAAGCACTTGTGAGTTAAAACAATCGTTTTTTGTAAGTGAATTCTTCGCGGTCCAAGTATTTGGGGGGGGGGTGTCCTCAGGGGCAGACTGACAACTCATGGGGCCCCTGGGCAATTGGGGATCATGGGGCCCCTGTGTCCTTGCCCACAGTCAAAACACACTAAAAAAGGCAATAAAAGGTATCAGGGGCATTTTATGGGGCCCCCTACTGACCCCGGGCCCTCGGGCAGTGCCCGAGTGCTTGAATGGTCAGTCCGCCCCTGGGTGTCCTTTACCTTCATAACTTGTGTTCAAGGGCGTCCCTTCATTTCATCTCGGAAAATTGGGCGGCATGCATAATGATCCATGTTACTGGCTGCCCATTGAGCGGATATTGGAATATCCAATGAATTTGGTGCTTCAAACACCATTTTCACTTTCCTGTTTCACAGCAACACAGATCCCTGTTCCGTATCTGTCACCCGCCCGGAGTCGGGCTTTAACCGCCTGGAAATCGCCGAGATGGTTATTCTTTTTTTGTCATATATATATATATATATATATATTCATGGTCACTAATTAAAGTGAAACCTTTTGTGGAAGAGGCGCCGGCTCGGCGCGTCTCATGCATGTTAATGTCCCACTTCAGCGCCCGCTGCACAGATAAAGGCACGGCGCGGCCCAGTTCGCGGACGGCCTCCCGGTGGAGTTAATGCGTCGAAGTCATCATTCTGTGAAAACTTGGCTACATTCATGGATTGTGATTAATTTTCTATAAAAGATGTTCTGACCTTATCTGGGATTTTTTTTTGCTCATGAATTCACTGTAAAAGGAAATGATTATGTAACAAGTCATGAATCCTCCGACACCTCGGAGAGAGAGCAAATTACCCCTCAGCGGCTCCTAGGAGATTGCTTTACTAATCAGCGCTCTCTCGGCGGGAGAATGACATTAGCGGGACGTGTGCAATACAAGGTAGTTATGCCGGGATTGTGTACCCTGTGTTGCCAACAGTCCGCCTTTTCAGGCGTGGAAATGCAAACCGAGAGGTCGGGCTGTAATGACTCTCCCAGCAGCACCGAGCGGATGGTTTGTTTGCGTTAAATTTGTTTGCGATCTGAAATGTAAATAATTGTGCAGGCCATACTGTAACGGAACCGACCCCCGGTCTGCGCTTGGGTACTTCCGTTATAATACCGCTTCCCCGTCCGGACACCGACCACGGACACCATTGCTGACCATACGAGACTAGACGACACCAGTCTTGAAGTAAATCAGGAAGTAGACTAGTTTATTTTAACACAGATACAAGATATATACACTCAGGGGACAACCCCCCCTCCCTACATAATGACACTGGGCGGGGCAATCTACATTTAGTAACAAGAGACACACCAGCAGACAGTCCCATCAGGAGGGAGGGCTGCTGGAGACACCCCCCACCAAGCCAATACACATAAACACATACATCCCAGGGGCAGACTGACCATTTGGAAACTCGGGGCCTGGGGTCAGTAGGGGGCCCCATGAGATGCCCCTGGTACCTTTTTCATAGGCTTTTTTGAGTTTGGGCAAGGACACAGGGTCCCCATGATCCCCTATTGCCCGGGGGTCCCATGACTTGTCAGTCCGCCCCTGATACATCCCATAAAAGTTTTCTCCCAAGCAAGACACTCAATAGAACAATGGAATGCAACCACATAACACCAAACAATCCACAACCCCCACCCCACCAATACATGTCTACACAATATTAGGACAGATCACCCTGTACCCCCTAACAGACACAGGGTGACTTACACATAAAAGGGATATGGGGAGCTGAGACAGGGGTCTCCTCACCTCTCCAAAGTGAGCTGTGCTCCATGAGCCCCCCACTCAAAGTGACTCCCGTCACACATACACAATCTGTATGTATCAGATTGACCATAGAATCGAGGGCTATCTTATGGTCACGTGACCATCACACCTATCTGAGCTTGTTGGTCATCCTATTCGATGACCACAAGCTTGATGGACAACCATATGAAGTCCAAAACCATAGGCAAAGGTAGACAACTATATGGAACCATCCGCCTTTCTGGCTAAGACAGCCTCCTCTCTTCTGAGAAGGCCTTTGGCATGATTATGGAGTGTCTAGGAATTTGTACCCATTTTTGAGGTCAGATACCGATGTTGGATGAAAAGACCTGACTTACAATTGGCATTCCAATTCATCCCAAAGGTGTTCAGTAGGATTGAGGTCAGGGCACTGTGCAGGCTACTCGATGGATATCTGTAGTCACCTGACCATCACATACAGTATATGAACTTGTTGGTCACTCTATTTGAAGACCATGAACTTGATGAACAACCAAATGGAGTCCAAAATCATAGGCAAAGGTAGACAACTATATGGAGTCAACCCCCTTTGTGGATAAAACAGCCTCCTCTCTTCTGGGAAGGCTTTTGGCAAGATTTTGGAGTGTCTTTGGGAATTTGTGCCCATTCCGGGGCGGACTGACCATTTGGAAACTTGGGCACTGCCCGAGGGCCCGGGGTCAGTAGGGGGCCCCATGAGATGCCCCTGGTACCTTTTTCATAGGTTTATGTGAGTTTGGGTAAGGACACAGGGTCCCCATGATTCCCTATTGCCCGGGGGCCCCATGAGTTGTCAGTCCGCCCCTGTGCCCATTTGAGGTCAGGTACTGATGTTGTTTGAGAAGATGTGGCTCACAATCAGCATCCCACTTCATCCCAAAGGTGTTCAGTAAGGTTGAGGTCAGAGTACTGTGCAGGACACTCAAGAGCTAACTTTGGTCACCTGACCATCACACCTATGAGCTTGTTGGTCATCCCATTCAAAAATCATGGGCTTTGTGGACAACCATATGGAGTCCAAAACTGTAGGCAAAGAAAGAACCATATGAAGTTGTGCCCTTTGTGGTTAAAACAGCCTCCTCTCTTCTCCTGGGAAGACTTTTGTCAAGATTTTGGAGTGTCTTGGGGAACGTGTGCCCAGTTGTGAGGTCAGGTACTGATGTTGGATGAGAAGTCCTGCCACACAATCAGTGTTCCAATTCATCTCAAAGGTGTTCAGCAGAGTTGAGGTTGGACTCTGTGCAAGACCATTGAGAGCTATCTTGTGGTCACCTAACCATCACATTTATGAGATTGTTGGTGATCCCATTCAAAACCATGGGCTTTGCGGACAACCGTATGGAGTCCAAAACCGTAGGTGAAGGTAGACAACCAAATGCTCCCCCTTTGTGGCTAAAACAGCCTTTTCTCTTCTGAAAAGGCTTTCAGCAAGATTTTGGAGTGTCTTGGGGAACGGGTGCCCATTTGTGAGGTCTGGTACAAATGTTGGATGAGAAGACCTGGCTCACAATCGGTAATCCAATTCATTCCAAAGTTGTTTAGTTGGGTTGAGGTAGGGCTCTGTGAAGGACAAATGAGTTTCTCCACACCAGTCTCATCAAACTATGTCCTAATAGAGATTCTAGTTGAGAAGACTTGGTTTGTTCCAATTCATCCCAAAAGGTGTTCAGTAGGGTTGAGGTCAGATCTCTGTGCTGGATACTTTAGTTCCTCTGCAACAAACTGGTCAAACCACGTCTTTATGAAAATATTAATTGATAAGATCTGGTTAGTTCCAGTTCATCGCAAAAGTGTTTAGTAGGGTTGAGATTAGATCTCTGTGTTGGATACTCAAGTTCCTCCACACCAAACCCATAAAACCATGTCTTCATGGAGCTGGCTTTGTACACAGGGGCACAATAGTGCTGGAACAGAAAGGTCCCTTCCCCTAACTGTTCACTCAAGGTTGGAAGCCCTCAAAGTCTTATATCTCTGTATTTTGTAGCATTAACAGAACCCCTCACTGGAAACCCCTAAACTCATTTGGAAGAGGGGGGGTCCACATACTTTTGACCACATAGTGTAGATCAATCACTAAATATGACCCCCTCTCCATACAAAAGTGAATAGTGTTTAATTACAAAGAGTTTGTTTAATTTTGAGAGTAAAACTATAGAACTGATGCAGTACAAATGTTCATGAATCTGAGAGCAGAAGTAGCATGAGAGACATAGTCAGGGCTGCTGTTAGAAACCACGGGCCCCATACAGCCAACCTTACAGCCCCCCCCCCCAAAAAAAAATCACAGTTTACTATGCTTCATTTGTGAATGAACATAGTGAGTGATTGGTACCGATCACTCATTGTGTTCATTCAGGAAAGAAAGGGGCTGGTACATGTGACATTTGCCAGACCCTACCCCCACTCTCCATCCCGAACGATCCTATTGTGTGCTTGCAGCTGCCAGAGGGAGGAAGAGAAGGGAAGCCAGCAGCCCACACAAGTGTGCCTCGGCAGCAGGTGGAAACATATGGTTCACAAGGAGGATGATGGGTGCGGCGGGGGTGGGCAAATACTTGAACCAAGGGAGGGAGATGAGAAGAAGCCGTACAGGGGATCACACTCCTGACCCCTGCCCTTTGTACACTATGTTGTACACTATACACTCCTGACCCCTGCACTCTATACGCTATGTTGTACATTATACACTCCTGACCCCTGCACTCTGTACGCTATGTTGTACATTATACACTCCTGACCCCTGCACTCTGTACGCTATGTTGTACATTATACACTCCTGACCCCTGCACTCTACGCTATGTTGTCCATTACACACTCCTGACCCCTGCACTCTATACGCTATGTTGTACATTACACACTCCTGACCCCTGCACTCTGTACACTATGTTGTCCATTACACACTCCTGACCCCTGCACTCTATACACTATGTTGTACATTACACACGCCTGACCCCTGCACTCTGTACACTGTGTTGTACATTATACACTCCTGACCCCTGCACTCTATACACTATGTTGTACATTATACACTCCTGACCCCTGCACTCTGTACACTATGTTGTCCATTATACACTCCTGACCCCTGCACTCTATACACTATGTTGTCCATTACACACTCCTGACCCCTGCACTCTATACACTATGTTGTCCATTACACACTCCTGACCCCTGCACTCTATACACTATGTTGTACATTATACACTCCTGACCCCTGCACTCTGTATGCTATGTTGTACATTATACACTCCTGACCCCTGCACTCTGTACACTATGTTGTACATTATACACTCCTGACCCCTGCACTCTGTACACTATGTTGTACATAAAACACTCCTGACCCCTGCACTCTATACACTATGTTGTACATTATACACTCCTGACCCCTGCACTCTGTACACTATGTTGTACATTATACACTCCTGACCCCTGCACTCTGTACACTATGTTGTACATTATACACTCCTGACCCCTGCACTCTATACACTATGTTGTACATTATACACTCCTGACCCCTGCACTCTGTACACTATGTTGTCCATTATACACTCCTGACCCCTGCACTCTGTACACTATGTTGTACATTATACACTCCTGACCCCTGCACTCTATACACTATGTTGTACATTATACACTCCTGACCCCTGCACTCTGTACACTATGTTGTACATTATACACTCCTGACCCCTGCACTCTATACACTATGTTGTACATTATACACTCCTGACCCCTGCACTCTGTACACTATGTTGTACATTATACACTCCTGACCCCTGCACTCTGTACACTATGTTGTACATTATACACTCCTGACCCCTGCACTCTATACACTATGTTGTACATTATACACTCCTGACCCCTGCACTCTATACGCGGTTATCTGCTCTCAATATTTCTGGCAGGATCAACAAGGCATATTTATCAGACCAATCTGGAGCGAACGAGAAGAGTAAATGTGTATGTTGTGCGCAGGAAAGGGGCAGCTGTATGTGGTGACCAGCTGCGGCGCCCCCTCCTGGGATCACCTAGTAAATGAGGCCCCCAGGTAGATGGATTTGTCATTGACAGATCAGGAATGTGTGTCCTGCAGTCATTAAGTCTGTCCTCTCCTCCACAGGAGGATAAAGTGTGTTTACTGAGCGATAAGAGGTAGCAGGCATGGCTTATCACCTGGCTCAGCACTCCAGATGGTGTCAGGGCGGGGGAGGGCGAGGGAGGGGGGGACATGGTGTCAGGGGATGGGGGAGGGCGAGGGAGGGGGGGACATGGTGTTTTCCCTTGCCGGAAGCAAACATTGGCCTTCCAGGTGCTAGCTATCTAAATGTTTAATGACACCCGATCATCCTCTACAGGTGTCTTCTGGTCCGGGTGTCATCCAACCCGTCCTCGGGGCTTTGTTTTTTGGAAAGTCGGGGACTTTTTGAATGCACAAAGTTGCGTTTTTGGTTCTATAGACTTCACACGAAAATCGTCCATTTCTGTGGCCCACCGATGGTGCGAAATTCGAACGAAAAATTCTTAGAAAAGATTTTCAAAAGACGCAAAAAGTTGCATTTTTGGTTCTATAGACTTCAATGGAAATGCTGCAGAAAAGCCCGTAGTGCGTTTCTTTTCCTCGTTTATGATGCGTTTTGCATTTTAAATCTGCCTAGCAACAAGAGAAAAAACACAAAACGCATCAAAAAAGCAGCAAAAATGTGCAAAAACCACAATGCAGAAACAGGTTGAATGCAAACTGCCGAGCCTTATGCCGGCCATAGACGGGTCGAAAATCAGCTGATTTTTCGGCTGAAAAAAAAAAAATCGGCAGATTTTTGCACCATTAGTGGGCTAATTGATCGGCTGTTTTTTGGGGTTTTGGCACATTTTTTTTATTGGTGAAGTTGGAAAAAAATCGGCCGATCTTTTTACCGATAAAAAATCTGCGCATGAGCCGTGGCCTGCAAGAAGAAGAAAAAGAAAAGAAGAGAAAAAAAAGAAGAAAAAGAAGAAGAAAAAAAAAAGAAGAAAAAAAAAAGAAAGAAAAAGAAGAGAAGAAGAATTCCAGTCCGCTATTATATTTTATATGAAGTCTTGCGGTTGCAACAATGTATCCATTTGTATCTGAATAAAACCATCTGTATCCGAAATGGATACAAATAGATACATTGTTGCAACCGCAAGACTTTTAATGTCAAATATACCGTATTTGCCGGCGTATAAGACGACCCCCCTACTTTTCCTGCTAAAATTTAGTGTTTGAGCTATACTCGCCGTATAAGACTACCCCTCTTCCAATGCACACCAGTGGCAGGAATAGTGCCCCATCATTGGTGTCAGTGGCAGGAATAGTGCCCCATCATTGGTATCAGTGGCAGGAATAGTGTCCCATCATTGGTGTCAGTGGGAGGAATAGTGCCCCATCATTGGTATCAGTGGGAGGAATAGTGCCCCATCATTGGTGTCAGTGGGAGGAATAGTGCCCCATCATTGGTGTCAGTGGGAGGAATAGTGCCCCATCATTGGTGTCAGTGGGGGGAATAGTGCCCCATCATTGGTGTCAGTGGGAGGAATAGTGCCCCATCATTGGTGTCAGTGGGAGGAATAGTGCCCCATCATTGGCATTAGTGGGAGGAATAGTGCCCCATCATTAGTATCAGTGGGAGGAATAGTGCCCCATCATTGGTGTCAGTGGGAGGAATAGTGCCCCATCATTAGTATCAGTGGGGGGAATAGTGCCCCATCATTGGTATCAGTGGCAGGAATAGTGCCCCATCATTAGTATCAGTGGGGGGAATAGTGCCCCATCATTGGTATCAGTGGGGGGAATAGTGTCCCATCATTGGTGTCAGTGGGAGGAATGGTGTCCCATCATTGGTGTCAGTGGGGGGTGGAATAGTGCCCCATCATTGGTGTCAGTGGGGGGGGGGAATAGTGCCCCATCGTTGATGTCAGTGGGGGGGGGGGGAATAGTGCCCCATCGTTGGTGTCAGTGGGGGGGAGGAATAGTGCCCCATCATTGGTGTCAGTGGGAGGAATAGTGCCCCATCGTTGGTGTCAGTGGGGGGGAGGAATAGTGCCCCATCGTTGGTGTCAGTGGGGGGGAGGAATAGTGCCCCATCGTTGGTGTCAGTGGGGGGGAGGAATAGTGCCCCATCATTGGTATCAGTGGGGGAATAGTGCCCCATTATTGGTATCAGTGGGAGGAATAGTGCCCCATCGTTGGTGTCAGTGGGAGGAATAGTGCCCCATCATTGGTATCAGTGGGAGGAATAGTGCTCCATCATTGGTATCAGTGACACCAATGATGGGGCACTATTCCTCCCACTGACACTTGCTGACCCTGTTCTCGTATGGTGCTGCTGCAGCCAGCATATGTGGTTGCAGCAGCACCTCTACACTGACCACTTACATGCTGGTCCTGCACTCGATTTTCGCGGGGCCGCTCAGCTCCACCCCCTCGCCGGTGATTGGCCGCCTGTGTGCCTTTCCTGAGCTACAGTTCTGGCGGCCAATCACTGGTGAGGAGGCGGAGCCGAGCAGCCGCACGAACATCCAGTGGCCGAACTGAAGGCGCAGCCGCGCTTCCTGGACCGGATCGTCGTGGGACCGGAACCAGGTAAGAAACAGCCGCTGCCCACCCCTGTACTTAGTGTCCCTTCTATTGGGGGAAGGGGGGGGCGGCGGCGGCAATGCGCCACCCCCCTAAAAACTGTCAGTATGCCGTATAACGGCGTATAAGACGACCCCCAACTTTTGAGAAGATTTTCAAGGGGTAAAAAGTCGTCTTATACGCCGGCAAACACGGTAATAGCGGAGCTCTCTGCAGGGACAGAAGTAATTAAATGCCGGCCGTAGACAGGACAAAAATCGGCCGATTTATTTTACCGTTGGTGGTAATGTCGGCCTATTGAACAACCGATTTTTTTTTTTTTTTAAAACGGACGGTTTTTGACCCGTCTATGGCCTGCATTACACAGTTCCATAAGCTCACGGATCACCTCTAATGCAGGCCATACACGGGTCGAATTCCGAGCGAATTTTCTTTAGAAAATCGGAAATTTCCTGCATTTTGTAATCCAATGGCGCCATTATTGATCTCGAAATTGAACCAACCGAGCCTTCAATTTCCCCCCGTGTTGCTACAGAAAAGAATTTTCATGGTCAAGAATTTTCTTTTCTTTCCAGGTCGCGGCTCATTTCTTTTTTGATTATCTTTCTTACACGATTCCTCCATCATTGATTCGAAATTAATTTGTTTTTCAAAAAATTTCACTCAAATTCGATGGTCCTCAAAAACCAGCCGTTGATGTGGCCCCACTAATGGTGCAAAATTCGAACGAACATTCTTAGAAAAGGTTTTCCAAAGAAAATTCTTTCGGCATTCGGACTTCTATTGGGGGGGCTCTGATCTAAAATGAGACTCTGATGTGATGGGGGCTTCTCACTTGTAGGGGGGGGTTTCTCTGATTTTAAATGTTGCTTTGATGTGATAGGGGGGCTTGTGAGTTGGGGACTTTGATGTGAAAGGGGGGACTTCTGATATGAAGAGGACTCTGAGGTAATGGGGGGCTTTTGATGTAAAAAGGGGGACTCAGATGTCATGAAGGTCTTCGAATATGAAGGGGATATCTTATCTAAAATGAGACTCTGATGTGATGGGGGGCTTCTCATGTTAAGGGGTAGGGAGGGGGCCTCTGATTTAAAATGCTGGTTTGAAGATTTATTTAAAAAAAAAATTTGAAGAGAACTCTGATGTAATGGGGGAGTTCAGATATGAAAGGGGGACTCTGATGTAATAGGGAGGGACTCTGATGTAATGGGGGGGGCTTCTGATGTCAAAGGGGGACTCTGGCTCTGATGTGATGGGGGCTTCTCATGTGAAGGGGAGATGCTCTGATTTAAAATGCTGCTTTGGTGCGATGGTGGGCTTCTTATATGAGTTGGAGACTCTGATGTGAAAGGGGGGACTTCTGACATGAAGAGGACTCTGAGGTAATTGGGAACTTCTGTTGTAAAAAGGGGACTCTGATGTAATGGGGGCTTCTGATATGAAAGGGGGACTCTGATGTAATGGGGAGCTTCTGATGTGAAAGGGGTACTCTGATGTAAAGGGGAGCTTCTGATGTGAAAGGGGTACTCTGATGTAATGGGAGGCTTCTGATGTGAAGGGGGACTCTGATGTAACAGGGGGCTTGTGATGTGAAATAAGGACTCCAGTGAAAGGGGGGCTCTGATATGATGGGGGTCTTCTGATGTTAAGGAGTGAGTCTGAGACAATAGAGGGGGCTGTGATGTAATGGGGAGCATTTGTATCAATGTATCCTTTGGTTACATGTCATTCATTTTGTATTTACATAAACTGTATTTTAATATCTAAAGGCAAATTAAGTCCTCCTCCTCTTCCTCCTCTTCTTCCTCTTCCTCCTCTTCCTCTTCCTCCTCTTCCTCTTCTTCCTCTTCCTCTTCTAACTCTTCCTCCTCTTCCTCTTTTTCCTCTTCCTCCTCTTCCTCTTTTTCCTCTTCCTCTTCTTCCTCTTCCTCCTCTTCCTCTTTTTCCTCTTCCTCTTATTCTTCCTCTTCTTCCTCTTCCTCCTCTTCCTCCTCTTCTTATTCCTATTATTCCTCTTCCTTCTCTTCCTCTTCCTCCTCTTCCTCCTATTTTTCCCTTCCTCTTCTTCCTCTTCCTTCTCTTCCTCCTCTTCTACCTCTTCCTCCTCTTCCTCCACTTCCTCTTCCTCCTATTCCTCTTCTTCCTCTTCCTTTTCTTCCTCTTCCTCTTCTTCCTCTTCCTCCTCTTCTTCCTCTTCCTCTTCTTCCTCTTTCTCCTCTTCCTCTTCTTCCTCTTCCTCTTCTTCCTCTTCCTCCTCTTCCTCTTTCTCTTCCTCCTCTTCCTCCTCTACTTCCTCTTCCTTTTCTTCCTCTTTTTCCTCTTCCTCTTTTTCCTCTTCCTCCTCTTCCTCTTCCTATTCCTCTTCTTCCTCTTCCTCCTCTTCCTCTTCTTCCTCTTCCTCCTCTTCTTCCTCTTCCTCTTCTTCCTCTTCCTCCTCTTCCTCTTCTTCCTCTTCCTCCTCTTCTTCCTCTTCCTCCTCTTCCTCTTCCTCCTCTTCCTCCTTTCTTCCTCTTCTTCTTCCTCTTCCTCCCCTTGTCCTGTTATCAGGGCCCCCACCAGTCCACTGACTACAGTCTGTAAATTGGCCACTACCTCCATTCTCAGACCCCCCCCCCCACACACCACCGACACATCGAACGTTTATGTCTTCCCTATGCAGTATGGTATTTAGTATTCTGAATATTGTGGCTAACAGACAGTTTGATTTTTTTTTTTTTTGGATTGACTTACGCATGAATAAAATTGTGACGGGCGCTCAGAATTTTAATAACGGAAAATAACCGATCGTTTCCACTGACGCAGGCGCGACTTTATTCATTTCAACTTCTGAAGAAAACTCTCGGAGAATGAGATTTCCTGAAGTGCTGCGAGCAGCGGGCTGGAGGACCGAGATCAAAGGTTGCTGTGTAAATGGGATCCGAGCATCGATGGGACGAATAATTGCGTGACGTCCGAGGGGCCCGGATGAAATGTACGGGAATATCATTTTATCAAGGATAGAAGATGAATGTAATTAAAGAAAAAAACGTGGGGGGAGGGGGGCTTACGCATTTTCTGCAGCGTTTTGCAGTCCATTTACCATGACTTCCTATGAGACACATTCGCATCTGTGCGTTTTTACCCACTGCGTTTTTTGGAAAGGGGCGGGGACTATTTTGAACGCAAAAGGTTGCATTTTTAGTTCTATAGACTTCAATGGAAACGCTGCAGAAAAGCCTGTAGTGCGTTTTTCTCCTCGTTTATGATGCGGTTTGCTTTTTAAATCTGCCTAGCAACAAGAAAAAAAAATGCAAAACATGTAAAAACGCAAAAATGCAGAAACAGGTCGAATGCAAACTGCCGAGCCTTATGCCGGCCATAGACGGTTCGATAAATGGCCGATTTTTCGGCCGAAAAAAAATCGGCTGATTTTCGCAGCGTTAATGAGTTAATTGTTCGGCTGTTTCTCTGGATTTTGGCACATTTGTTTTTTTGGTAAAGTTGGAAAAAGAAGAAGGAGAAGGAAGAAGAAGGAGAAGGAAGAAGATGGAAGAGGAAGAAGAAGAAGCAGAAGAAGAAGAAGAAAGAGGAAGAAGAAGCAGAAGAAGTAGAGAAAGAAGAGGAAGAAAAAGAAGAAAGAAGAAGTAGAAGAAAGAGGAAGAAGAGGAAGAAGAAAGAAGGAGAAGAAGGAGAAGGAAGAAGAAGTAGAAGGAAGAAGAAAGAGGAAGAAGAGGAAGAAGAAAGAAGGAGAAGAAGGAGAAGGAAGAAGAAGTAGAAGGAAGAAGAAAGAGGAAGAAGAGGAAGTAGAAGAAGAGGAAGAAGTAGAAGAGGAAGAAAAAGAAGAAAGAAGAGGAGAAGAAAGAGGAAGAAGAGGAAGAAGAAAGAAGAAGGAGAAGAAGGAGAAGGAAGAGAAGTAGAAGGAAGAGGAACAAGAGGAAGAAGAAGAAGAAGAGGAAGAAAAAGAAGAAAGAAGAAGAAGAAAGAGGAAGAAGAAAGAAGGAGAAGAGGGAGAAGGAAGAAGAAATAGAAGGAAGCGGAAGAAAGAGGAAGTAGAAGAAGAGGAAGAAGAAGAGGAAGAAAAGAAGAAAGAAGAAGAAGAAAGAGGAAGAAGAGGAAGAAGAAAGAAGAAGGAGAAGAAGGAGAAGGAAGAAGAAGTAGAAGGAAGAAGAAGAAAGAGGAAGCAGAGGAAGAAGAAGAATAAGAAGAGGAAGAAAAGAAGAAAGAAGAAGAAAAAGAAGAAGAAAGAGGAAGAAGAGGAAGAAGAAAGAAGTAGGAGAAGAAGGAGAAGGAAGAAGAAGTAGAAGGAAGTAGAAGGAAGAGGAAGAAGAGGAAGTAGAAAAAGGAGAAGAAGAAGGAGAGGAAGAAAAAGAAGAGGTAGAAGGAAGAAGAAGAAAGAGGAAGAAAAGAAAAAGAAGAAGAAAAAGAAGAAGAATTCCAGTCCGCTATTATATTTTATATGAAAGTCTTGCGGTTGCAACAATGTATCCATTTGTATCTGAATAAAACCATCTGTGTCTGAAATGAATACAAATAGATACATTGTTGCAACCGCAAGACTTTCATATAAAATATAATAGCGGAGCTCTCTGCAGGACAGAAGTAATTAAATGCCGGCCGTAGACGGGACGAAAATCGGCCAATTTTTTTACCGTTGCTGGTAACGTCGGCCGATTGAATGACTAATTTTTTGCTTTTTTTTTTCAAAATCGGCCGATGTTCGACCCGTCTATGGCCTGCATTACACAGTTCCATAAGCTCACTGATCGCCTCTAGTGCAGGCCATACACGGGTTTAAATTCCGAACATATTTTCCTTAGAAAATCGGAAATTTCGTGCGTTTTGTAATCCGATGGCGCCACCATTGATTTTGAAATTCAACCAACCGAGCCTTCAATTTCACCAATTTCATCATTATCATGGCCAAAAATTTTCTTTTCTTTCCAGGTCACAACTTTATATTTCCCTCACGATTCTCCTATCATTGATTCCAAATTCATTCGTTTTTTAAAAAAAACTTCCGACATGGCCGATCACTCAAATTCGATGGTCACATGAAAATTGTCCATTTCTGTGGCCCACTGATGGTGCGAAATTTGAACGTAAATTCTCAGAAAGGATTTTTGCAAGACGCGAAAAGTTGCGTTTTTGGTTCTATAGACTTCAATGGAAAAGCCTGTAGTGCGTTTTTTCCCTGGCTTTGATGCGTTTAGCTTTTTAAATCTGCCTAGCAACAAGAGAAAAAACACAAAACACAACAAAAAAGCAGCAAAAACGTGTAAAAATACACAATGCAGAAACGGGTCGAACGCAAACTGCCGAGATTTACACAGTTCCATAAGCTCACTGATCACCTCTAGTGCGGGCCATACACGGGTCGAATTCCGAACTCATTTTCTTTAGAGAATCGGAAATTTCATGCGTTTTGTAATCCAATGGGCACCATTGATTTCAAAATTCAACCAACCGAGCCTTCAATTTCACCAATTTCATCACTTTTGGGGCCAAGAATTTTCTTTTCATTTCAGGTCACAGCTTTATATTTCTCGCACGATTTTCCCATCATTGATTCGAAATTTGTTTGTTTTTCAAAAAATGTCCAACATGGCCGATCACTCAAATTCGATGGTCACACGAAAATCGGCCGTTTCTGTGGCCCACCGATGGTGCGAAATTCAAGTGAAAATTCTTCGAAAAGATTTTCGAAAGAAAATTCTTTCGGAATTCGACCCGCGTATGGCTGGCTTTAGGCTGGCTATACATGGGTCGAAATTCGACCGATTTTTCGTCTGAAAATCGGACCTAAGAATAGGAATAGTGGGTCAATGGCACTGGCCGATTTTCATGGTTCCTCCCAGGGGCGGACTGACAACTCATGGTGCCCCCGGGCAATAGGGGATCATGGGGCCCCTGTGTCCTTGCGCACACTCAAATCACACCCAAAAAAGCCTATGAAAAGGTACCAGTGGCATCTCATGGGGCCCCCTACTGACCCCGGGCCCTCGGGCAGCGCCCGAGTTCCCAAATGGTCAGTCCACCCCTTTTCAGTGATCGGGCATGTTGGAAAATTCACGAAAAATGACCGATTTTCAACTCAATGACGGTCAAATTGTACGATCGTTTTTCCGAAAAGAATATGCGCCATGAGCCGTGACCTGGAAGGAACAGAAGTGTTGCCTGTTATATGGGGAAAACTTTATGACTCGGTCGGCCGATCAATCAATGATGGCGCCATCTGATTACCGAGCGAACGACGTTTCCGATTTTTGGATGAAAAATCGCTCGGAATTCGAACCATGTATGGCCGGCTTTAGAGTGAAGAGTTTTATCTGCCAAAATATCTCCAATTCTGTTCGGCCGGTCTTGCGCTTCAGTAAGATGAACCGTTTTAGCACACGATCCTGCAATCATGTATCGATGTGTATCAAAATTTATAAAAAAAATTGCCCTGTTGCTCTTACTCCGCAATCACAGTGATACCTCACATGTGAGGTGCAATTGCTGTTTACATGCACGTGCAGGACCTGCGTGTGTATGTGTGGGGGGACAAGGGTGCTTTTCATTTTTTTTTTTTTTTTTTTTTTTTACATTTTATTAAAATTACATTTTTTACACCCTTTTTAACTTTTTTTTTCATTTAACTTAACGGGTCCCACGTGTGATAGAATGGGCAAGGGACCGGTACTTTTTATGGAGACAAATATACACGTGCAGGACCTGTGTGTATATTTGTGTGTATGTGCGGGAGGACGGGTGTGCTTTTTATTTATTTTTTTTTAATTTTATAAAAATTTAATTTTTTACACCCTTTTAAACTTTTTTTTTCATCT
>NW_028319768.1:30000-32500 GCF_062004578.1 Staurois parvus
ATATGTGCACGATGACGTCACTCGGCCCTCCTGTGTCCTGTATGTATTTCTCCAGCTACACTGAGATTTCCTTTTGTCATCCAGCTGACCTCTGGACTCAGTAAGACCTCTATGACCTCCCCCCATACACATGTCACCTCGAGAATTGCTCTTTTTTCGATGAGATAATTGGAGGCTGGTAATCTGCTTATCTCAGACAAACCGAATTCGAAGTTTTCCTAGAAATGATGAATCCTGCGTTCTTGGATTCTGTTCTAACGTCCGAAGATTCCGCTAACACTCGGACGGCCGACACATCTCCGGGGGGATCAGAGGGATCGTCTGCTAAATGCTAATGAAAACCAATTGATTTCTTAAACTCAGCGGCCTGGGGTTGCCATGGCGACGGCGAGCCGCTCGCTAATCTGCGAAGATGGCGTTTTTATCCCTCCGGATTCTGTCCATTTACATGTGAATAACGCGGCGAATACAATGTAAAGAGATTCTGGGAGAGAAAGGAGGCAATGATACAATGTGACAGCTTATGAAACCGGCTTCTGTCTCATAGAAAAGAAAAAAAAATCGGCGGACGCTCATTTATCTTGCGCCGGCTGAAAATGCACTCGATTATATTATACAATATCGCCGTTGAGCTTGTAAAATTTAAAAAAAAAAGAAATCGGAGGACGCTCAATTATCTTGCGCAGGTAAAAACATTCTCGATTATATTATACAATATCGCCATTGAGCTTGTAAAATTAAAAAATAATAAAAAAATCGGAGGACGCTCAATTATCTTGCGCCGGCTGAAAACGCTATTGATTATATTATACAATATCGCCGTTGAGCTTCTAAAATTTAAAAAAAAAAAAAAAAAATTGGAGGACGCTCATTTATCTTGCGCAGGTAAAAACATTCTCGATTATATTATACAATATCGCCATTGAGCTTGTAAAATTAAAAAATAATAAAAAAATCGGAGGACGCTCATTTATCTTGCGCAGGCTGAAAACGCTATTGATTATATTATACAATATCGCCGTTGAGCTTCTAAAATTTAAAAAAAAAAAAAAAAAATTGGAGGACGCTCATTTATCTTGCGCCGGCTGAAAACGCTCTCAATTATATTATACAATATCGCCGTTGAGCTTGTAAAATTAAAAAAAAAAAGAAAAAGAAAATCGGAGGACGCTCAATTATCTTGCGCCAGCTGAAAACACTCTCGATTATATTATACAATATCGCCGTTGAGTTTTTAAAATTAAAAAAAAAAAGAAAAAAAAAAATCGGAGGACGCTCATTTATCTTGCGCAGGCTGAAAACGCTCTCGATTATATTATACAATATCGCCGTTGAGTTTTTAAAATTAAAAAAAAAAAGAAAAAGAAAATCGGAGGACGCTCAATTATCTTGCGCCGGCTGAAAACGCTCTCGATTATATTATACAATATCGCCGTTGAGCTTGTAAAATTATTTAAAAAAAAAAAAATCGGAGGACGCTCAATTATCTTGCGCCGGCTGAAAACGCTATTGATTATATTATACAATATCGCCGTTGAGTTTGTAAAAGAAAAAAAAAAGAAAAAAAAATCGGAGGACGCTCATTTATCTTGCGCAGGCTGAAAACGCTCTCGATTATATTATACAATATCGCCGTTGAGCTTCTAAAATTAAAAAAAAAAAAAAAAAAATCGGAGGACGCTCATTTATCTTGCGCAGGCTGAAAACGCTCTCGATTATATTATACAATATCGCCGTTGAGCTTGTAAAATTAAAAAAAAATAAATAAATAAATCGGCGGACGCTCAATTATCTTGCGCCGGCTGAAAACGTTCTCGATTATATTATACAATATCGCCGTTGAGCTTGTAAAATTAAAAAAAAAAATCGGAGGACGCTCATTTATCTTGCGCCGGCTGAAAACGCTCTCGATTATATTATACAATATCGCCGTTGAGCTTGTAAAATTTAAAAAAAAAAAAAATTGGAGGACGCTCATTTATCCTGCGCAGGCTGAAAATGCTCTCAATTATATTATACAATATTGCCGTTGAGCTTGTAAAATTAAAAAAAAAAAGAAAAAGAAAATCGGAGGACGCTCAATTATCTTGCGCAGGCTGAAAACACTCTCGATTATATTATACAATATCGCCGTTGAGCTTGTAAAATTAAAAAATAAAAAAAAAATAAAAAAATTGGAGGACGCTCATTTATCCTGCGCAGGCTGAAAACGCTCTCGATTATAATATACAATATCGCCGTTGAGCTTGTAAAATTATTTAAAAAAAAAAAAATCGGTGGACGCTCAATTATCTTGCGCAGGCTGAAAACGTTCTCGATTATATTATACAATATCGCCGTTGAGCTTGTGAAATTAAAAAATAAAAATTTTTTGAAAAAATCGGAGGACGATCATTTATCTTGCGCAGGCTGAAAACGCTATTGATTATATTATACAATATCGCCGTTGAGTTTGTAAAAGAAAAAAAAAAGAAAAAAAAAATCGGAGGACGCTCATTTA
>NW_028319768.1:40000-120285 GCF_062004578.1 Staurois parvus
CCTGAAATGAATAAATAACACGCAGGAAACACACATATCTGTAAAATATAACAGGTGTCACATGACCCGTACAAAAAAACAAATCTTTATTCAAGGAAATATAAGAACAATGAGCTCATGTAAAAGGCCGGAGCACACAATAAAAGACGGGGGGGGGGGGGGGGGGAGGTCACTCAGCGGTGACAGACTTTCCACCAATCACAAATGGTAATTGATTACAGATAATACTCTGTGAGCTCCAGATCCCGGCTGTGTGTGGCATGTGCCCCACACAGACATCCCAATTCTGGGCTGGATTCTGGTGTCTACTGATGCGGTATCTCCGCCAGAGTTCCCATATCTGCCTGCAACCAATGGAGTCACTACACCTGCAGCCAACGCAGGCAGAGCCACAGTGCTACTATTAATAGAAGTCCCTCGGGGGCGGGCTCGACTCCCTCTGGGAACGCCCCCAAAAGCAATTCACTGAACCAGCTCTACCCACGAGGGGTGCTACTGGTCTAAAAAAACAAAACAAAGTATGAATCAGAGGCAACCCTGGCCAATCAGAAGTTCAGATGCCTCTGATCTGTGATCCTAACATCAGAGGCCGGGCAGTGACGGCGCTGCTCCTACAAGAGCCGGTCTTGTGCTTTACGGGGACTCCTGGAGAAGCCGGACTTAAATTCACCGGCGGGTTATGAAGAGCGGGTTTTCGGTCAAGCGGGGGTTTTGGCAGATCTGTGTTGTAATACTGTCACCAGCAGAACTCCAAGCTGCCGCAATATTCTTTATTCTGCGCGGCCGGTCTTGTGACTCACACACTTCTACCACAATGTACAGCCAGGTAGGACGACACATTCTCGGGAAATGGCGGTTCTGTAGCCACCTCTTCCTCTCTGCACGTGGCTCAGTGGAATGTCGGGGAGTGCGATCACACTAGAGGTCACATTGGTTGGCATGCTAGGTTTTTGCACCAAGAACACGGCCGTAATTATTGGTGGAAAAAAAGTAAAAAAAACCCCAAAAAAACCCCCCCTCAAACTAACTGCTAACCCCGCAAGATCTTGCCTCAATACAAAACCTAACCTCCTAAAGCTAACCCAACCCCTAACCCTGTAGGATCTTGCCTCAATACAAAACCTAACCACCTTACAGGGTTAGGGGTTGGGTTAGTTTTAGGAGGTTAGGTTTTGTATTAAGACCAGATCTTACGGGGTTAGGGGTTGGGTTAGTTAGATCTTGCCTTAATACAAAACCTAACCTCCTAAAACTAACCCAACCCTTAACCCCGTAGGATCTTGCCTCAATACAAAACCTAACCACATTACGGGGTTAGGGGTTGGGTTAGTTTTAGGAGGTTAGGTTTTGTATTAAGACCAGATCTTACGGGGTTAGGGGTTGGGTTAGTTAGATCTTGCCTTAATACAAAACCTAACCTCCTAAAACTAACCCAACCCTTAACCCCGTAGGATCTTGCCTCAATACAAAACCTAACCACATTACGGGGTTAGGGGTTGGGTTAGTTTTAGGAGGTTAGGTTTTGTATTGAGGCAAGATCTTACGGGGTTAAGGGTTGGGTTAGTTAGATCTTGCCTTAATACAAACCTAACCTCCTAAAACTATTCCAACCCCTAACCCCATAAGATCTGGTCTTAATACAAGACCTAACCTCCTAAAATGAACCCAACCCCTAACCCTGTAAGAGCTTGCCTCAATACAAAACCTAACCTCCTAAAACTAACCCAACCCCTAACCCTGTAAGATCTGGCCTTAATACAAAACCTAACCTCCTAAAACTATTCCAACCCCTAACCCCGTAAGATCTGGTCTTAATACAAGACCTAACCTCCTAAAATGAACCCAACCCCTAACCCTGTAAGATTTGGCCTTAATACAAAACCTAACCTCCTAAAACTATTCCAACCCCTAACCCTGTAAGATCTTGCCTCAATACAAAACCTAACCTCCTAAAACTATTCCAACCCCTAACCCCGTAAGATCTGGCCTTAATACAAGACCTAACCTCCTAAAATGAACCCAACCCCCTAACCCTGTAAGATCTGGTCTTAATACAAAACCTAACCTCCTAAAACTAACCCAACCCCTAACATGTAACCCCCTAAAATCAAACACTAAAACCAAACCTGTACCCCTAAAATGAGCCTAACCCTCGATACTTCCGTCCCCCCAATTTATCCCTAAAACCAAACCCTATAGGCCCGTTCACACTGGGGGAGGGGGGGAGTGTTCGTATACAGCGCTCCCTCTGCTGTGCGTTGTGTAGGGGCGGCGCCATGTGTTGTTGCACCGTATTACAGTGTTTAAAGCGGAGTTCCACCGGAAAGAAAAAAAAAAAAAAGTCAGCAGCTACAAAAACTGTAGCTGCTGACTTTTAAAATCCAGCCACTTACCTGTCCCTCGGTCCTGCGGTGTCCTCACCACGGCTGGTTTCACCGGCTGTCTTCTCTCCCCGGCACCAGCATCTTCAGTGTGGGCACCTGGCTGTGACAGCTTGCGGCTTCACAGGTGCCATCTGAGCATGTGCGAGAAGCGCTGCTCTTTGTGAAAGGCCCCGTCGTCTTTTGGGACCTGTCACGTGTCCCAGAAGACTACGGAGAAGGGGGGGCACAACTTTTTCCAGGAGGGGGTACCTGTCAAATTACGATACCCGCTCCCCCTCCCACCAGTTCCCCAAAGGTGCCAATCCTTAATGGGGAGTGGGGGGACAAAGGCTTGAAGTGGAACTTTCCCTTCTGGGTGGAGCTCCGCTTTAAAGTATTACTAAAAGGCACAACTTTTCTTTTTCATTTTGGATCTGGTGAAGAGGTGAAGAGGGATTAGACCCCCTGTCAGGTTTTTAGTGCCATTTGTTCCCCCCATCAGGGGAATTCACCCCCCCCCCCTCCTGTTTACCATTATCATTTAAAAAGGGAAAGGAAAATCCCACATTTTGGGTCATATTCAGAACAGTAATACAGGGGAAATCTTCCCATGGGGACACTAGTTCTGGTGACCGGAAGGGGGGGTGGGGGGGGAGGGGCCAAGGGATTCCCTTAATTGGAGGGATTTCCTCTCACTTCCTGTTTTTTCTATGCGACAGGAAGTGAAGGTAAATCTCCCCAATAGGACACGTATGGCAAACAAAAATCTGACAGAGGTTATAACCCTCCCTTACTCTATCCAAAATAGAAAAGAATTGTTTTGCCTATACAGGTGTGCCAACGCCTCGGTTAACGCAATTTTCAGTTTACGAATGAAAAGCCATTGAAAATATCGCCTCGGATTACACATTTTTTTACAAATGTTTTCACAATATTAAGTGTATGTCGGTGCCGACTTTTAAATGCAATTGCCGGCTTTTTTTTCTTTCTTCCCTATAGCTCACAGAATTAGCTGTCACTTTCCCTGGAGCTAAAGGAAACATTGTTTCTTTTATCTCAGGAAACAAACTAAAAGAAAACATTGTTTCTGTTAAGTTGAGGAAATAAACTAAAAGGAAACATTGTTTCTTTTAACTCAGGAAACAAACTAAAAGGAAACACTATTTCTTTTAAGTCGGGGAAATAAACCAAAAGGAAACATTGTTTCTTATAACTCAGGGAAACAAAATTAGCTGTCACTTCCCCCAGAGCTAAAGGAAACATTGTTTCTTTTAACTCGGGAAACAAACTTAAAAGGAAACACTGTTTCTTTTAGGTAGGGGAAATAAACCAAAAGGAAACATTGTTTCTTTTAACTGGGGGAAACAAAATTAGCTGTCACTTCCCCTGGAGCTAAAGGAAACATTGTTTCTTTTAGGTTGGGGAAAAAAACTAAAAGGAAACATTGTTTCTTTTAGGTAGGGGAAATAAACCAAAAGGAAACATTGTTTCTTTTAACTGGGGGAAACAAAATTAGCTGTCACTTCCCCTGGAGCTAAAGGAAACATTGTTTCTTTTATCTCGGAGAAACAAAATTAGCTGTCACTTTCCCTGGAGCTAAAGGAAACATTGTTTCTTTTAACTCGGGGAAACAAACCAAAAGGAAACATTGTTTCTTTTAACTGGGGAAACAAAATCAGCTGTCACTTTCCCTGGAGCTAAAGGAAACATTGCTTCTTTTAACTCGGGAAACAAACTAAAAGGAAATATTGTTTCTTTTACGTCAAGGAAATAAAGTAAAAGGAAACATAGTTTCTTTTAACTCGGGGAAGCAAACTAAAAGGAAACATAGTTTCTTTTAGCGGGGGGAAAGTGACAGCTGATTCTCTGAGCTATAGTAATATGCATTAAATTAGTAAACCGAGGTACACCTGTTTTTTTCCCTTTTTTTCTAAACTTTATGCATTGCAGTGTGTTGCATTTCTCTGCACCCGGTGTGAATGAGCCCTAAAACTAGCCCATCGTTTAACACCAAAGCCTCTAAAATCTAACATGAACCCCTAACCTCCTAAAACCAACGTAACCCCCTAACATTCAGCCTCTCAAATCTGGGCGTTCTGCTTCAATCCAAAGTCAGCTCCATGTATTGGATATGAAAGATGCAGCTCGGGGAAAAGGACGCGAGCCGATAAATGTGCTCTGATGTTGGCGGCCATCTTGTCGGTTTGCCTGGAATGCCGCTGTGCAAAGCGGCACCTCGAAGACAAAAAAACGCAATAACCGCTCTCCGCTCAAACTTTACCGGCAGCCATCTTGTATGTGTATGAAGGTACACTGCCGTTAAGCAGCCCGGTTTGCATCTGCAAAAAATTATAAAAAAAAAAAACAAAAAAAACCCAAAAACTAAAATATCTCAACAGTGTTTTTTTCCTTTTAAGGAACCTTACACAGCTCAATCCAGTTCAGCAGCAGAAATTATGTTCTCTGCGAGGACCGCCAACCCAAGTTCCGTGGGTGCATGACCGCTGTTGTACAAAAAAAACTAAAAAAAAAAACTAAAAAAACCCAAAAAACTAAAAAATCTCAACAGCGGTTTTTTTCCTTTTAGGGACCTTACACAGTTCAATCCAGGCAGACATTTTCCTCTGTGAGGACCGCCAACCCAAGTTCCGTGGGTGCATGACCGCTGGTGTACAAAAAAAAAATTAAAAAAAATTTTTTTACAGAAGAAAAAAAAAATAATTTAAGAAATGTCTACTATCAAATGCTAAAAACATATAAAAAGCGAATTAAAAGCATATGTCAGCGAAGGTTGGTGAAAGATTCGGTACTCGGGAGGCGTGATGACGCCTCGCAGTCGGAGACTCACTCATACATGTCCTTGAACATTCTCTGCCCCATCTCGATGTACGCGTCTTTCTCCTGAGGGGTCATCTGCGCCACCAATTCGGGGCGCTGGCTCACCTCGCTGTACAGGTAGCTCCGCCCCCCGACAGTGACCCTGGGGTCTGTTTGCACTTCTTCGAACTCGTCGTCGTCATCGTCCTCCTCCTCGAAGTGATGGGAAGCCATGGGGAGACGGGGTGCCGGGCTGTCTTGGTCGGACTCGCTGGTGTCGCTGTCGGAGTCGCTGCCGGCGCCCACGCTGGATGCCGGGGCTGCGGACGCTCCTACCGCGCCTGCGGCCGTCTTCTTTTCGTGTTTCAGCAGCGCCTGCATGACCTCTTCATTGTCGTCAGCCATTGGGCGGCCCTCCTCGTGGTCGTGGAAACCTTCTGGGTCCAGCCCTGGAAGGAGGTAAATGTGTTTATGGAAATCTCTCATCGGAATACATTTCTTTAGGACATACAAGGCCTTCCGTGGGGATATCGCCACGAAAAAAACATTTTTATCTTTTATGCACTCTATAGAAAGATACTTTTTTTTTTCTCTTTCTACTTTCATGTTAGATGTTAAAATAAAAATTAAAAGTATAAATGTAGTTGTATCATCTGCCCCATTCTGAATGACACTAAAATAATAATTCTGGTACAAAGCATCGCAAAAAAAGGCTTTTGATCAATTCTGGGCTTTTTTAATGCAAAATTATGACAAACTAACGGTAAATAAGGGGTTATAGAAGAATACTTATATATATAAATCTCCCGTCTGATCGATGTTTATAAACAATGTTACTTTGTATCTCTCCATCTCCCGTCTGATCGATGTTTATAAACAATGTTACTTTGTATCTCTCCATCTCCCGTCTGATCAATGTTTATAAACAATGTTACTTTGTATCTCTATCTCCCGTCTGATCGATGTTTATAAACAATGTTACTTTGTATCTCTATCTCCCGTCTGATCGATGTTTATAAACAATGTTACTTTGTATCTCTCTATCGCCCATCTGATCGATGTTTATAAACAATGTTACTTTGTATCTCTATCTCCCGTCTAATCGATGTTTATAAACAATGTTACTTTGTATCTCTCTATCTTCCGTCTGATCGATGTTTATAAACAATGTTACTTTGTATCTCTCCATCCCCCGTCTGATGAATGTTTATAAACAATGTTACTTTGTATCTCTCCATCCCCCGTCTGATCGATGTTTATAAACAATGTTACTTTGTATCTATCTCTCATCTGATCAATGTTTATAAACAATGTTACTTTGCATCTTTCGTCTGATCAATGTTTTTAAACAATGTTACTTTGTATCTCTCCATCTCCCGTCTGATCGATGTTTATAAACAATGTTACTTTGTATCTCTCTATCTCCCGTCTGATCGATGTTTATAAACAATGTTACTTTGTATCTCTCCATCGCCCATCTGATCGATGTTTATAAACAATGTTACTTTGTATCTCTCTATCGCCCATCTGATCGATGTTTATAAACAATGTTACTTTGCATCTTTCATCTGATCGATATTTATAAACAATGTTACTTTGTATCTATCTCCCAGTTGATCGATGTTTATAAACAATGTTACTTTGTATCTATCTCCCAGTTGATCGATGTTTATAAACAATGTTACTTTGTGTCCCTCATCTGATTGATGTTTATAAACAATGTTACTTTGTATCTATCTCTCATCTGATCAATGTTTATAAACAATGTTACTTTGTGTCCCTCATATGATTGATGTTTATAAACAATGTTACTTTGCATCTTTCGTCTGATCGATATTTATAAACAATGTTACTTTGTATCTCCCATCTGATTGATGTTTATAAAACCTGTCAGACCTTTTTGACAGCTGGCAATTGCTGACATGTATGAGCAGTAGGGCAGAGGGGCTGGACATATTACATATGTTCCGTGTGCTTCCATGAAGTTTTCTTGCCATGTATAGCACATCCAGAGTCCACAACTGGTTAAGTCAGCGTCGGGACATCCGCACAAAACTGAACTTATAGTCCGCTTATAATACAGCAAAGAACTCCTAGGAAAAGGCCTTTGTAGAGAAGCATACCATCCCTACTGTGAAGCATGGTGGTGGATCTTTCTGCGATTGGGGTTGAGCTACTGTGGAACAGACAATTTAGTCAACATCGATGGCCAAACTATTAAACCAGATCATAACAGAGGGAAATTTGCATTTGTCAGGACCTTCCAACACAGAAGGGAGGGCCGTAGTTCAAGCTTTAATGACCCCAAACCCCATCCAGTTTCTTACCGTCTTTGAGATCGCCAGATTCGGCGTAGGCTCCGCCCTGTACGGTGCTCTCTCTCAGCCAGATGGGCCTCTCTTTGGCCGGTTTGTTCTCGGCAGCCAACCTCTGCGGGTTCTCCTGCTCCTCCATGCTGATGACCACATCCTGAGTATACAGGTCCTCGTAGGAGGGGCCCTTGGACCAGGTCTCCCTGTGGGGGCCGGAGGCCGCGGCTGCCGCAGAGGCTGCACGTTCTTTGCTGGAAAACACGAACGGGAAACAAGGTTTTTATGGTCAAGCGGGTAAAAAAAACAAAAAACAGGTATGGTTTCCACGTCATCCTGAAAGCCAGCTTGGTGTTTGTTCTGCCAGAGATCGGTCCCTGCTGAGCTGGCCGAACTTCGACCTGACGAGTCCCCATCCACCTGTCCCTGTCTGACTGGCAGGTTGGAAAAGTCTTCGTGATCAGCAGCTGCAGCCAATGGGTTGTGGCCGCTGATCAGTGTACTCTGATGGCATAGGGTCCCCGCCAGGGGCGGACTGACAACTCATGGGGCCCCTGGGCAATAGGGGATCATGGGGCCCCTGTGTCCTTGCCCAAACTCAGAAAAGCCTATGAAAAAGGTACCAGGGGCATGTCATGGGGCCCCCTACTGACCCCGGGCCCTCAGGCAGTGCCCGAGTTTCCAAATGGTCAGTCCGCCCCTGGTCCCCGCTATAATATTACAATACTGCAGTGGGGAGGATTCCTCCATCCACCTCAAAAAACAAAAAAACAAAAGAAAGAAGGTCAGTACACCTGCTGTGCCCATTATGAGGGGTTCCCACCATCCCTGTGCTAAGTTCCCGGGTCTGTACACCCGCTGTGCCCATTATGAGGTTTTCCCACCATCCCTGTGCTGAGTTCCCGGGTCTGTACACCCGCTGTGCCCATTATGAGGGGTTCCCACCATCCCTGTGCTGAGTTCCCGGGTCTGTACACCCGCTGTGCCCATTATGAGGGGTTCCCACCATCCATGTGCTGAGTTCCCGGGTCTGTACACCCGCTGTGCCCATTATGAGGGGTTCTCACCATCCCTGTGCTGAGTTCCCGAGTCTGTACGCCCGCTGTGCCCATTATGAGGGGTTCTCACCATCCCTGTGCTGAGTTCCCGGGTCTGTACGCCCGCTGTGCCCATAATGAGTGGTCACCCCCCCCCCCCCCCAAAGGATACCACAAATTACTGGGGCCCTTTAAGTAGGGAATCTGGCTCACAGATAAGCAGTTATCAGATTTCCATGGAAATAACACACTTCAAGCTGCCTCTGAACATTTCTCCCCCACAACAGTAACGTTGCCACCCCCGGTATGCCGCAGTCTCCGAGGACTCTCCAAATTGCAGCCCCTCCCCCTCCTGTCGCTGTGTTCCATAGAACCCCTCTATTAGGGAAGAATGGCTCCGGAGCAACAAATGGCTGACAGGAGCGCGGAGTGCCGAGTTTTAGGAGCTGACAGTTTTTGGAAAGACAGATCCGAGGGTGGCAGTGGGAGGGTGGCGGGGGGGGGGAGGGTGGCGGTGGGGGGGTGCTGGGCGCAATTCACTGAGACATGTGTGGTGGAACAGAATGTACTTACTGTACCGACGGCAGAGAACATATTGTGCGCCACTGAACGCTCGGGGCCCCGCCCTGCGACACCCCAGTAAGTGTGCGCCCAAAGCCGAAAATAATGAGGATACCATAAACCAGGGCTCGACAAATCCCAGGCGCCAGGTCACCACGGCGACTGGAAGCGGTGGCCTGGATTCGGACTCCCCATGTGGGAGCCAACACCCCCGCAGGTGCAGAACCTAAACACCCCCTTTTTTGTGGAATTCCTATTGCCCGATGCCCCAAACATGTAGTTCTGAGGGCCCGATTTAAAAAAACTGGCTCCCAACTTTTTTAGCTGGCTCCTAGAAAAACCCCTCGCCTACCGGGCACTTCTACCCCCTTCCCGCCTACCGGGCACTTCTACCCCCTTCCCGCCTACCGGACACTTCTACCCCCTTCCCGCCTGCGGGGCACTTCTACCCCCTTCCCGCCTGCGGGGCACTTCTACCCCCTTCCCGCCTACGGGGCACTTCTACCCCCTTCCCGCCTACGGGGCACTTCTACCCCCTTCCCGCCTACGGGACACTTCTACCCCCTTCCCGCCTACGGGACACTTCTACCCCCTTCCCGCCACGGGACACTTCTACCCCCTTCCCGCCTACCGGGCACTTCTACCCCCTTCCCGCCTACGGGACACTTCTACCCCCTTCCCGCCTACGGGACACTACTACCCCCTTCCCGCCTACGGGACACTTCTACCCCCTTCCCGCCACGGGACACTTCTACCCCCTTCCCGCCTACGGGACACTTCTACCCCCTTCCCGCCACGGGACACTTCTACCCCCTTCCCGCCTACGGGACACTTCTACCCCCTTCCCGCCTACGGGACACTTCTACCCCCTTCCCGCCTACGGGACACTTCTACCCCCTTCCCGCCTACGGGGCACTTCTACCCCCTTCCCGCCTACAGGACACTTCTACCCCCTTCCTGCCCACAGGACACTTCTACCCCCTTCCTGCCTACAGGACACTTCTACCCCCTTCCCGCCTACAGGACACTTCTACCCCCTTCCCGCCTACAGGGCACTTCTACCCCCTTCCCGCCTACAGGGCACTTCTACCCCCTTCCTGCCTACAGGGCACTTCTACCCCCTTCCTGCCTACAGGGCACTTCTACCCCCTTCCCGCCTACAGGGCACTTCTACCCCCTTCCTGCCCATGCCAATATTCAGCCTTCAGCGCTGTCGCACTTTGAGTGACAATTGCACGGTCGTGCGACACTGTACCCATATGACATTTTTACCATTTTTTCACACAAATAGAGCTTTTTTCTGGGTATTTACTCCCCGCTGGGGGTTTATTTTTTGCACTATAAATAAAAAAAAAAGAGCAAAAAATTAAAAAAAAAAAAAAAAAAAGAGCAAAAAATTAAAAAAAAAAAAAAAAAAAGTTTTTCTTTGTTTCCATTATAAAATTTAGCAAACGGGTCATTTTTCTCCTTCACTGATGTGCGTTGATGAGGTGGCACTGATGGGTGGCACTGCTGGGCACCGGTGAGTGACACTACTAAACAATGATGGGCACTGCTGGGTGACACTGCTAGGCACTGCTGGGCACCGGTGAGTGACACTACTAAACAATGATGGGCACTGCTGGGTGACACTGCTAGGCACTGCTGGGCACTGGTGGGTGACACTGCTAGGCAATGATGGGCACAGGTGGGTGACACTGCTAGGCACTGCTGGCCACAGGTGGGTGGCACTGCTAGGCACTGCTGGCCACAGGTGGGTGGCACTGCTAGGCACTGCTGGCCACAGGTGGGTGGCACTGCTGGCCACAGGTGGGTGGCACTGCTAGGCACCGGTGGGTGACACTACTAAACAATGATGGGCACTGCTGGGTGACACTGCTAGGCACTGCAGGGCACAGGTGGGTGACACTGCTAGGCACTGCTGGGCACAGGTGGGTGACACTGCTAGGCACAGGTGGGTGGCACTGCTAGGCACCGGTGGGTGACACTACTAAACAATGATGGGCACTGCTGGGTGACACTGCTAGGCACTGCAGGGCACAGGTGGGTGACACTGCTAGGCACTGCTGGGCACAGGTGGGTGACACTGCTAGGCACTGCTGGGCACAGGTGGGTGACACTGCTAGGCAATGATGGGCACAGGTGGGTGACACTGCTAGGCACTGGTGGGTGACACTGCTAGGCACTGGTGGGCACAAGTGGGTGACACTACTAGGCAATGATGGGATCAGGTGGGTGACACTGCTAGGAACTGCTGGGCACAGGTGGGTGACACTGCTAGGCACTGCTGGGCACAGGTGGGTGACACTACTAGGCACTGCTGGGCACAGGTGGGTGACACTGCTAGGCACTGCTGGGCACTGGTGGGTGACACTGCTAGGCAAAGGTGGGTGACACTGCTAGGCACTGCTGGGCACTGGTGGGTGACACTGCTAGGCACTGCTGGGCAAAGGTGGGTGACACTGCTAGGCACTGCTGGGCAAAGGTGGGTGACACTGCTAGGCACAGGTGGGTGACACTGCTAGGCACTGCTGGGCAAAGGTGGGTGACACTGCTAGGCACTGCTGGGCAAAGGTGGGTGACACTGCTAGGCACAGGTGGGTGACACTGCTAGGCAAAGGTGGGTGACACTGCTAGGCACTGCTGGGCAAAGGTGGGTGACACTGCTGGGCAAAGGTGGGTGACACTGCTAGGCAAAGGTGGGTGACACTGCTAGGCAAAGGTGGGTGACACTGCTAGGCAAAGGTGGGCACAGGTGGGTGACACTGCTAGGCACTGCTGGGCAAAGGTGGGTGACACTGCTAGGCACAGGTGGGTGACACTGCTAGGCAAAGGTGGGTGACACTGCTAGGCACTGCTGGGCAAAGGTGGGTGACACTGCTAGGCACTGCTGGGCAAAGGTGGGTGACACTGCTAGGCACTGCTGGGCACAGGTGGGTGACACTGCTAGGCACAGGTGGGTGACACTGCTAGGCACTGCTGGGCACAGGTGGGTGACACTGCTAGGCACTGCTGGGCAAAGGTGGGTGACACTGCTAGGCACTGCTGGGCAAAGGTGGGTGACACTGCTAGGCACTGCTGGGCACAGGTGGGTGACACTGCTGGGCACAGGTGGGTGACACTGCTAGGCACTGCTGGGCACAGGTGGGTGACACTGCTAGGCACTGCTGGGCACAGGTGCAGATCTGTCCTCTGACAATTGCCGGTTATTGGCAGCCGATAACCAGCAGCTGCATTTACAGGTGATCTGCTTTGTCATTGGACACAGGGACACGGAGATCGCCATATGACACCCTCCCAGAACTGGACACCCGCGCTGTAGTTGTCATTCGGCTATAGCGCTGTTGAAAAACAGATTTGTCAAGGCCGCGTCACTCAACGCACTTCCTCTGAGCCCTGGTCATCCTGCACCCACCCCCAGTCAGTGACTGGACAGTGAAAGAAAAAGCAGCAGTGATGAGCTCTTCTGTCTATTATCTCCTGTCCTGTCAGCATGCTTCTTGTCAGCCCATATTCTGTTCATGAGGCTTCAAAAATGCAGAGGAAATGCTTGCTTTAGATGCTAGTGTGAACTTAGCCAAACAGCTCATCTGCGCATGAAGCGCGCCAGCAGCCAATTTCTACCACCATGTGCAGCCAAGAGGCATTCCTTCCTCTGTGCATCAAGGAGGAGCACCTACCTCTGCCTGAGAGCTGGGATCTCCGTAGGTTCCGGCTCCAGGATTTCATAGGCCAGGTTGATATCTTCGGTCTGTCGCAGAAGGTCATATAAAGGCTTTATCTGTTCATTGAACCGGGCGACTAGAGTGCGAGCGTCCTTCTTCGGCATGGCGGACTCGTCTTCTTCCACCTCCGTGTGACAGAACGTGCAAAGAAACTTCCCTGAGGGAGGAAAGGAGAGACCCGATTGGTGCAAAACCAAGACTGCTCTACAAGGTGGCATCTCAACTCTTCATTGTGTGTGGCTGGGGTTTAGAATATTCTCTACACCTGCTGTGCCCATTATGAGGGGTTCCCACCATCCCTGTGCCGAGTTCCCGGGTCTCTACGCCCGCTGTGCCCATTATGAGGGGTTCCCACCATCCCTGTGCCGAGTTCCAAGGTCTGTACACCCGCTGTGCCCATTATGAGGGGTTCCCACCATCCCTGTGCTGAGTTCCCAGGTCTATACACCTGCTGTGCCCATTATGAAGGGTTCCCACCATCCCTGTGCTGAGTTCCTGGGTGTATACACCGGCTGTGCCCATTATGAGGGGTTCCCACCACCCCTGTGCTGAGTTCCCGGGTCTGTACACCCGCTGTGCCCATTATGAGGGGTTCCCACCACCTCTGTGCTGAGTTCCCAGGTCTGTACACCCGCTGTGCCCATTATGAGGGGTTCCCACCATCCCTGCGCCAAGTTCCCGGGTTTGTGCACTTACATTTGTGACTGGATGGTGACAGAGATGCAGCTCAATAAAGATCTCACCTCTCTGTTCTCTTCTCCTGTCTGCATGCTGCTTGTCAATCAATCTATCTACACACACTGCTAAGAAAAAAAATGAAAGGAAGACTCTGACAACCCATCAGATCCCAATGGGGAGGAATCTCCTGCTGGATCTCTATACTGACATGGATGGGGGATGGGTGAGGAATGTAAGGACATCCCATCGTTGGATGGAAATGATGGACCTACAGAGGACTGAATTCAAAGACACCCCGAAAATCAAAGTGAAGAAATGATGCAGCAGGCGAGTCCATGTTGGTGAAATGTCATTGCAGCAACTCAGAATGGTCCTCAGTAGTCTGTGTGGCCCCCACGTGGTTGTATGCATGCCTGGCAACGTCGGGGGAGGGTCCTAATGAGGCCATGGATGGTGTCCTGGGGGATTTCCTCCCAGATCTGGACCATCACTGAGCTCCTGGACAGTCTGAGGTGCAACCTGGCGTCATCGGATGGACCGAAACATGACATCCCAGAGGGGTTCTATTGGATTTAGGTCAGCTGAGTGCGGGGGCCATTCAATGGAATCAAATCCTTCATCCTCCAGGAACTGCCTGCATACTCTACCCACATGAGGCCAGGCATTGTCATCTATCAGGAGGAACCCAGGACCCACTGCACCAGGAGGAACCCAGGACCCACCGCACCAGGAGGAACCCAGGACCCACCGCACCAGGAGGAACCCAGGACCCACCGCACCAGGAGGAACACAGGACCCACCGCACCAGGAGGAACACAGGACCCCCTGAACCAGGAGGAACACAGGACCCCCTGAACCAGGAGGAACCCAGGACCCACTGCACCAGGAGGAACACAGGACCCCCTGAACCAGGAGGAACACAGGACCCCCTGAACCAGCAGGAACCCACGACCCCCTGCACCAGGAGGAACCCACGACCCACTGCACCAGCGTAGGGTCTGACAATGGGTCCAAGGATTTCATCCCGATACCTAATGGCAGTCAGGGGCCATTGTCTAGCCTGTAGAGGTCTGTGTGTCCCTCCATATATATATGCCTCCCCAGACCATCACTGACCCACCACCACAACGGTCATGCTGAACCATGTTACAGGCAGCAGAACGTTCTCCACGGCTTCTCCAGACCCTTTCACGTCTGTCACATGTGCTCAGGGGGAACCTGCTCTCATCTGTGAAAAGCACAGGGTGCCAGTGGTGGACCTGCCAATTCTGGGGTTCAATGGCAAATACCAATCCAGCTCTATGGTGCCAGGCAGTGAGCACAGGGCCCACTAGAGGACGTCGGGCCCTCAGGCCCCCCTCATGAAGTCTGTTTCTGATTGTTTGGTCAGAGACATTCACACCAGTGGCCTGCTGAAGGTCATTTTGTAGGGCTCTGGCAGGGCTCATCCTGTTCCTCCTTGCACAAAGGAGCAGATACCGGTCCTGCTGATGGGTTAAGGACCTTCTACGGCCCCTGTCCAGCCCTCCTAGAGGAACTGCCTGTCTCCTGGAATCTCCTCCGTGCTCTCGTCTCCTGGAATCTCCTCCGTGCTCTCGTCTCCTGGAATCTCCTCCGTGCTCTCGTCTCCTGGAATCTCCTCCGTGCTCTCGTCTCCTGGAATCTCCTCCAGGCTCTCGTCTCCTGGAATCTCCTCCAGGCTCGTCTCATGGAATCTCCTCCGTGCTCTCGTCTCATGGAATCTCCTCCGTGCTCTCGTCTCATGGAATCTCCTCCGTGCTCTCGTCTCATGGAATCTCCTCCGTGCTCTCGTCTCATGGAATCTCCTCCGTGCTCTCGTCTCATGGAATCTCCTCCGTGCTCTCGTCTCCTGGAATCTCCTCCGTGCTCTCGTCTCCTGGAATCTCCTCCGTGCTCTCGTCTCCCGGAATCTCCTCCGTGCTCTCGTCTCCCGGAATCTCCTCCGTGCTCTCGTCTCCCGGAATCTCCTCCGTGCTCTCGTCTCCCGGAATCTCCTCCGTGCTCTCGTCTCCCGGAATCTCCTCCGTGCTCTCGTCTCCCGGAATCTCCTCCGTGCTCTCGTCTCCCGGAATCTCCTCCGTGCTCTCGTCTCCCGGAATCTCCTCCATGCTCTCGTCTCCTGGAATCTCCTCCATGCTCTCGTCTCCTGGAATCTCCTCCATGCTCTCGTCTCCTGGAATCTCCTCCATGCTCTCGTCTCCTGGAATCTCCTCCATGCTCTTGTCTCCTGGAATCTCCTCCATGCTCTTGAGACTGTGCTGGGAGACATAGCAAACCTTCTGGCAATGATACGTATTGATGTGCCATCCTGGAGGAGTTGGACTGCCTGTGCAACCTCTGTAGGGTCCAAGTATGGCCTCATGCTACCAGTAGTGACACTGACCCTAGCCAAATGCAAAACTAGTAAAAAACAGAAAAGATGAGTAGGGAAAAAAATGTCAGTGGCCTCCACCTGTAAAACCATTCCTGTCTTGGGGGTCGTCTCATTGTTGCCCATCTAATGCACCCGTTTCATGAACACCAAAGCAGCTGAAACTGATGAACAACCCCCTCTGCTACTTACCTGACCAGATCCATATCCCAGGAGTGTCATGGACTTGATGCTACACTCGGATTAAAAAGTCCAACCCCACGCCATAATCCCCCCCCCTCCACCAAACTTTACACTTGGCGCAATGCAGTCACGCAAGTACTGTTCTCCCGATCCATAAACCGAGGTACCACCTATATACATACATACAGTGAAGGCAATGCGTATTTGCTCCCCTGCTTATGCTGAATATTCGCCCCTCACACAGAAATGATCGGTCTAACAATGGAATGTTCGCCCCTCACACAGAAATGATCGGTCTAACAATGGAATGTTCGCCCCTCACACAGAAATGATCGGTCTAACAATGGAATGTTTGCCCCTCACACAGAAATGATCGGTCTAACAATGGAATGTTTGCCCCTCACACAGAAATGATCGGTCTAACAATGGAATGTTCGCCCCTCACACAAAAATGATCGGTCTAACAATGGAATGTTTGCCCCTCACACAGAAACGATCGGTCTAACAATGGAATGTTCGGTGTAACACTGAGAGACAGAATACAACAACAAATTCAGCAGAAATGCGTCTAACAAATGATGACGGATCTGCATGTTCATGAGGGAAAGAAGGATTTGATCCCCTTCACAAAACATGACTTAGTAGTTGGTGGCAAATCCCTTGTTGGCAATCACAGAGGTCAGACGTTTCCTGGAGTTGGCCCCCAGGTTCGCACACATCTCAGGAGGGATTTTGGCCCACTCCTCTTGGCAGATCCTCTCCAAGTCATTAAGGTTTGGTGGCTGACGTTTGGCAACTCGAACTTTCAGCTCCTCCACAGATTTTCAATCGTATTAAGGTCTGGAGACTGGCTAGGCCACTCCAGGACCTTAATATGCTTCTTCTTGAGCCGCTCCTTTGTTGCCTTGGCCGTGTGTTTTGGGTCATTGTCATGCTGGAACACCCATCCACCACCCATTTTCTGAGGGAAGAAGGTTCTCACCCAAGATTTGATGGTACATTGCCCCGTCCCTCGTCCCTTTGATGCGGTGCAGTTGTCCTGTCCCCTTAGCAGAAAAACACCCCCAAAGCAGAATATTTCCACCACCATGTTTCACAGTTGGGATGGTGTTCTTGGGGTCATAGGCAGCATTCCTCCTCCTCCAAACACGGCGAGTTGATGCCAAAGAGCTGGATTTTGGTCTCCTCTGACCACAACACTTCCCACCAGTCCTCCTCTGCATCATTCAGATGTTCAGTGGCAGACTTCAGACGGGCCTGGACATGGGCTTTCTTGAGCAGAGGGACCTTGCGGGCACTGCAGGATTTCAGTCCTTGTCGGCGTAGTGTGTTACCAATTGTTTTCTTGGTGACTGTGGTCCCAGCTGCCTGGAGATCATTGATCCTCACGTGTAGTTCTGGGATGATTCCTCACTTTATTCAACACACTGCTACTATTTTGAACACAACTGTATATATATATATCCCTTGAGGGTTAGGGACCGATGTGAGTGTACAATATATATGTAAAGTGCTGCGTAAATTGATAGCGCTATATACGTACCTGAAATAAATAAAATATATATTTGATTTGATGGCATCACCCCTACAGGAGACGTGTTATTACACGAAGCGCGTCTAGGAGGAGCCTCTGCACGCCTTGACGTTAAGCCACCGGATCAGGAGGTCCGGTGGCCATCATCTATATTCACTGGTCAGTGTATTTAAGAGCTCATTTACACTATACCTGTATAGGTACTCCAACCCTGTACGTTTACTGTTTTATCTTAATGATATATACTCAATAAATACTTTTTACAATACTACACTATGAGCATTTTCATCTCTACTACCTGGCACTGAGCCTCCACATCTCAGCCCAGCATTCTAGGAGTCCACCCAGGCAGGACAATTTGGGAAATTGGTCCAGATCAACTTCTCTGGCAGCCGTCACCCTATCCACCACCAGAGGGCACCTTTATCATCAGGCTATACCTTCATGGGACCTCCGGCTTCATGGAATTTCTATGTGCACATTAAATTGCACTTCCGGTGAGTGGGCAATTTTTCTACACCTTCATGTTAGGATGCTGGAATATACCGATTTGGATTGAAGTCGTTTATACTCCATCACTGGAATATACCTTTTTGGACTGATATTATATTACCTTGGACTGTTTAACATCCAGTTTATGGGATTTTTCCATTTCTGTCATATTTTGTCATACTTTAGACAGTGTGTTTTATTTATATAGCGCTGCACACCCTATTTTTATGTCATATTCTTAGAAAGGCTTTGTGGTTACTTTTTGTGCATCAGCAGCTTTTTATTGGTGCGCTCGCTAAACTCACACATTTATAAATATATATATACAGTTGTGTTCAAAATAATAGCCGTGTGATGAAAAAAGTGACTGAAGCTGCAAATCCTTCTAATACTTTTATTTCCATCCACACAAATGCATTGGGAACACGACACATTCTATTCCAAATCACAACAGGAAGAAAAATACATCAAATTTGTGTTGTTCCTCTAAAAAAATGGAAGAAAAGTGAATATTAGACGGTTCAAAAAAATGGGCGTGTTTGTATTCTTCTTTACAAACTCCAACATTCACTATATAAACTGAGAAATGTTTGAAGATTTTGCTTTCCTTTGAATGACTTCATGAATATTTGGTTGTAGTCGCACTGTTCCTGAGAACTGCTGTACATCTGTGTTGCATGGAGTCCCCCAACTTCTGGCCCCTGTGATCAGGTATTCCAGCCCAGGATGATTGGACCACATTCCACAGTTCTTCTCTATTTCTTGGTTTTGCCTCAGAAACGGCATTTTTGATGTCACCCCACAAGGTTTCTATTGGATGAAGATCCGGGGATTGGGCTGGTCACTCCATAACGTCCATCTTGTTGGTCTGGAACCAAGATGTTGCACGTTTACTGGTGTGTTTGGGGTCGTTGTCTTGTTGGAACACCCATTTCAAGGGCATTTCCTCTTCAGCATAAGCTGCAGCATGACCTCTTCAAGTATTCTGATGGATTCAAACTGATCCATGATCCCTGGTATGCGATAAATAGGCCCAACACCGTAGTATGAGAAACATCCCCATATCATGATGCTTGCACCACCATGCTTCACGGTCTTCACAGTGTACTGTGGCTTGAATTCAGTGTTTGGGGGTCGTCTGACAAACTGTCTCCGCCCACTAGACCCAAAAAGAACAATCTTACTTTCATCAGTCCACAAAATGTTGCGCCATTTCTCTTTAGGCCGGTCAATGTGCTCTTTGGCAGATTGTAACCTCTTCAGCACACGTCTTTTTCCCAACAGTGGGACTTTGCGGGGACTTCTTGCAGATAGCTTGGCTTCACAGCGGCGTCTTCTAATTGTAACAGTCCTCACGGGGAACGTCACACCTTCTTTCATCTTCCTGGAGCTGATTGTTGGCTGAGTCCTCACAGGGAACGTCACACCTTCTGTCATCTTCCTGGAGCTGATTGTTGGCTGAGTCCGCCCCATTTTGGCTATTCTTCTATCCATTCCAATGGTAGTTTTTCGCTTTCTTCCACGTCTTTCAGGTTTTGGTTGCCATTTTAAAGCATTTGCCATCATTTTAGCTGAGCAGCCGATCATTTTCTGCACTTCTTTATATGTTTTCCCCTCCAATCAACTTTTTAATCAAGGTACGCTGTTCTTCTGAACAATGTCTGGAACGACCCATTTTCCTCAGAATTTCAGAGAGAAATGCACTGTAACCAGCATGTCCAACATTTGCTGCCTTCCTTCCTTAAATAAGGGCAATAATTGCCACCTGTTTATCAAAGAATGAATGACCTCACTAATAGAACTCCACACTGCTATTATTGTGAACACGCCCCTTTCAATGAGTGATTCAATGACACAGAATCAGCAGCATGCATGTCATGACTGTCGGGTCTGTTGGATTTCTATGACTCTACTACACCTGCTAGGAAATCATTTGCCATGTAGAAATATCATTTCCACCAAAAACAGCGATTGATCCGGTTAGTGATGTCTGACGGCTATTATTTTGAACACAACTGTATATAGAGCACAATTTTACCTTCTGAAAGGCTTGCAATTCTCTGCAGTCAGTAATGTGATCCAGGCACTCCAGCCACACAGCACAGCCAGGTCATCAACCACCACATCAGCACACAGCAGTCCAGAACACTCCCCGGGGATCCTGCTTGCAGCAGCAGACGACGAGCCACGCACACTGCAGCACACGCACACTGCAGCACACGCACACTGCAGCACACCAGACTGCTGCCCTTCCCAGCCTGAGAGCCCATGTACAAGTGGCCATTATAAAGACACCTTCAGGTACTTATACTAGTTCTACATAAATACCTGAAATTGGATTAAATAAACCTTTAATGATTTACAGGCAGCACTTCCTCTGTGTGAAGAGATATATATATATATATATTATATATATATAAAAAAGTCCTATAGAGGGTGCAGGAAGCAGACTGCAGTGGGTTCAAGGTCTGCTATTCACGCAGTGTCTATCGGCACATCCGCCCACTGGATTTCCACCTCTTCACCGTCACTCCTCTGCAAACGCAGCCCAATGATTATGAGAACGGAGATGCGCCAGGCGAGAAGTCCGCCGGGATGAGGAGAACCAAGGTCAGCGCGGCTTCAAGAAGAAGCTGTTCGCAATGCGCCAGACAGCGCGATCCCGGCGACGCGAGGTAACTTCTCGGACGTTTGGTGGCCGCTTTAACTCTTGTGCTGCAGGTCCCTCCGTAAGAGAGGAGCAGAGAAATTCTATATCCCGGGTCGCAGTACGATGTATGCAAGGGGTGCAAGGAGAATTTTTTTAACTTCCTTTTGTAAAGAAAAAGCAAAGGGTAAAGCGACGGCACCACTATACAGCCCCAAGAAGGGGCACAAAAAAAAATAACAAAAACAAAAAATAAAAGTAAAAAAAAAAACCAAACAAACAAAAAAAACAAAAACAAAAGAAACAGTATACTCTGTGGCAGCGGCGGACTGACAACTCATGGGGTCCCCGGGCAATAGGGGATCATGGGGCCCCTGTGTCCTTGCCCAAACTCAAAAGAGTCTATGAAAAAGGTACCAGGGGAATCTCATGGGGCCCCCTACTGACCCCGGGCCCTTGGGCAGTGCCGAGTTTCCAAATGGTCAGTCTGCCCCTGGCCTGTGCTGACTATGACATAATCCCAACCACAATGGGTCTGTACACTGTGCTGCATGTTACACGATTTGGACCAATGCAGTCTGCGAATTGGGCTGCATACCGGATATGATACACGGTAGTGGTGCACCGAAATGAAAATTCTGGACCGAAACCGAAAATTACGGATGCATTTGACTGAAAACTGAAATTAAACGTTTTTTTTTTTTTTAATATATAGAATTGTATTATTTTCGACTTTTAATTAATATCATGAATTTAAAAGAAAATAAAATTTATTTTCAGCACTTTTTCAGCCAATAGGCTGCTTTCACACTGAGCAGTTATTACAGCAATTTCACCCCCTTTGTATCTCTCCCATAAAGGATGTAAAAGCAATCATTTCTCCCTCTCTCTGGCTGCATTCTTGCAGCCATTGAGAAATACTGTGTGAGCGAGCTGTGATTGGTCACATTTGTCACATGGTACAAGGCTGTTGTGAATAACTCTGTACCATGTGACCTCTGTGATCATTCACAGGTTTCACACGTAGTAAGCAATGATGTCAGAAGTGACATCTTGCGTACTACTCTGCATGTGATCACTGATTGGCCAATCAGTGATCACATGATCAGGACCTCACACAAAGATCCTGTACAGCGATCGGTGTTCTCAGGACACAGCGGGCTCCAAGGGAGCGCGCACAGTACAAAATGGTGGGCGCCGTTTATGAACGGCAACCCAACCCTGCACTGCCCCCGTCTGGCTGTTTATATACAGCGGCCGCACAGGAAGTGGTTAAAGTCGGGATCTCTCCCCAGCCTGGACAGGCTGAGTGACGGTTTCAGCCCGCTGTCGACTGATCACGGGACACAGGAGTGCAGAACAAACTTCACTCCAGCTTTGGCTGTACTTCACAGTTAAAGCGGGGCTCCACCCAAAAGGGGAAGTTCCGCTTTAAGCCTTTGCTCCGGCTCCCCATTCAGGATTGCCACCTTTGGGGAGCGGGTACCCAAATTTGACAGGTACCTGCTCCCACTGCGATCGCCAAGTTGTCCCCCCCCCCCCCATCCGTCCCCATAGTCTTGTGGGACACGTGACAGGTCCCAGAAGACTACGGGGCTATTTACAAATCTCAGCGGTTCTCGCACATGCGCAGTGGGCACCCGTCTGTGAAACTGCAAGCTGTCACAGCCGGGTGCCCACACTGAAGATGCCAGCGCCGGGGAGAGAAGACGGCCGGTGAAAGGAGCGGAGGACCGAGGGACGGGTGTCTGTGAGATGACTGTAGCTGCAGTATAAACACCTCAATATCAGGATGTATATGTATGTATGGCGTTACTGAAATGGTTAGTCTCTGTTACATTCCTGTCTGCGTGGCAGCGACTGTCACATCTCCTAAATTGTTACAGCAGATACTGTGAACGGTGCGCGTTTCCCATCAAACATGTGGTTTCAGCTATTGCTAGCATAAAGGGTTAACTGTGGAGATAACTGACACCAGTGACCATCACTTTCAGTCTGCAGGCGCCTAAATTCCTCTCCCGTGAGCTGGAAAATCTGCATGCAGGGTGAGGCTGAGAGTGCCATCATCACAAGGGGTCCTAAAACAGCCAAACGGAAATGTTGGGACTGCAGTACAGCGTAGATTCGATATAGTAGTTAGCACAGCATGAAGGGACACGAGTGAGAGGACGAGCCAAGCAGCAGACAGATGGCAGCCGCAGGTCAGGCAGAAATGGAGCGTCTGCAACGGAGCTCCCGGGCAGGCTGACCCCCTCCGTCCTCAGAAGGAGCTCTCTGACCATCTGCCAGGGAAGGGATATTAGTGCACATTAGTCCAGCAAGCTTCGGCCGCTCCTGAGAGTTCCATCAACTGCATCCACCTAATGAGGGCGAGCGGAGGGATCCTTGGAGGAAGCCCATATTATTCCAGGACCTGTCTCTGCATATTGCTGGAAGGTGGCCAGGCCGAGGGCGCCCCCTGCTGGCAGCACCACATTGCTAATTATTAGGAACAGGTTATGTAATGCTGCATGGATAGCGGGGTCCCAGATGTGCCCTTAAGGGGGAACACTGGCTTTATAAATGTACACAGAAACAAAAATTAAAATCAAAATGTAAATTACTTGAAAAAGTATGTATTACATATACACACTTCACAGGTTGACGGTCTTTATTCAACCTTACCAACTATGAAAACAAAAAAAAAATTTTTTTTTTCTTTTTTTTTTTTTTTACACACACACAAATATATTATAAATATATATACATATAAATATATATACACGAGTGGGTGTATATAACGTAATCTTTTTTTTTCATAAAATATATGTGTGTGTATAATTTATTTTTTTATATATAAAAAAAAAATATATATTACATTAAAAAGATATGTGTGTGTATAATTTAATCCTCTCTCTCTATATATATATATATTTTTATGACAAAAAAAATTAAGCTATATACACGCACACACACATATATATATATATATATAGAGAGAGAGAGAGAGAGAGAGAGAGAGAGAGGATTCAATTATACACACACATACACATATACACACACACAGTGGGGATGGAAAGTTTGGGCACCCCAGCTAAAAAATTGTATTAATGTGCATAAAGAAGCCAAGGAAAGATGGAAAAATCTCCGAAAGGCATCAAATTACAGATTAGACATTCTTATAATATGTCAACAAAAGTTAGATTTTATTTCCATCATTTACACTTTCAAAATAACAGAAAACAAAAAAAATGGCGTCTGCAAAAGTTTGGGCCCCCTGCAGAGTTAATATCTTGTACTGCCCCCTTTGGCAAGTATCACAGCTTGTAAACGCTTTTTGTAGCCAGCCAAGAGTCTTTCAATTCTTGTTTGAGGTATCTTTGCCCATTCTTCCTTACAAAAGTCTTCCAGTTCTTTGAGATTTCTGGGCTGTCTGTCACGCACGGCTCTTTTAAGTTCTATCCATAGATTTTCAATGATGTTGAGGTCAGGAGATTGTGAAGGCCATGGCAAAACCTTCAGTTTACGCCTCTTGATGTAATCCCCCGTGGATTTCGAGGTGTGTTTAAGATCATTATCCATTTGTAGAAGCCATCCTCTCTTTAACTTCAGCTTTTTCACAGATGGCATCAAGTTACCATCCAAAATTTGCTGAAATTTTATTGAATCCATTTTTCCTTCTACTCGTGAGATGTTCCCTGTGCCACTGGCTGCAACACAACCCCAAAGCATGATTGATCCAACCCCATGCTTCACAGTTGGACAGAGGTTCTTTTCATTAAATTCTGTGCCCCTTCTTCTCCAAACGTACCTTTGCTCATTCCGGCCAAAAAGTTCAATTTTAAACTCATCAGTCCACAGAACTTGTTTCCAAAATGCATCAGGCTTGTCTATATGTTCATTTGCAAAGTTCAAACGATGATTTTTGTGGTGAGGACGTAGAAGAGGTTTTCTTCTGATGACTCTTCCATGAAGACCATATTTGTACAAGTATCTCTTTATAGTGGAATAGTGACCACAACTCCAGTGTCTGCCAGATCTTTCTGGAGGGATCGTGCAGTCAAACGTGGGTTTTCAATTGTTTTCTCACAATCCTGCAAGCTGTTCTGTCTGATATTTTTCTTGGTCTTCCAGATCTTGCTTTAACTTCCACTGTTCCTGATGACTGCCATTTCCTAATTACATTCCGAACAGAGGAGATTGACATCTGAAAACGCTTTGCTATCTTCTTATAGCCTTCTCCAGCTTTGTGAGCGTCAACTATTTTCAGTTTCAGTTTTCTAGACAACTGCTTAGAAGAACCCATGGTGCTGATTGTTGGGGCAAGGTCAGATGAGTCCGGGCATTTAAAACCTTTGAGATTGACATCACCTGGTCTTCCCAGACGATGATTGAGAACAATCCATGACACTGGCAGGTCTCAGCTTGGCAAAGGGGGCAGTGCATGCTATAAATTCTGCAGGGTGCCCAAACTTTTGCAGACGCCATTTTTTTGTTTTCTGTTATTTTGAAAGTGTAAATGATGGAAATAAAATCTAACTTTTGTTGACATATTATAAGAATGTCTAATCTGTAATTTGATGCCTTTTGAAGATTTTTCCATCTTTCCTTGGCTTCTTTATGCACATTAATACAAATTTTTAGCTGAGGTGCCCAAACTTTCCATCCCACCGTATATATATATATATATAGTGACAAAAAAAAATTAAGCTATATACACACACACACACATATATATATATGTATATTACTTTACATAAAAAAAAAAAATAATATACACACAAATATTGCAGCCGCTGACTTTTAATGATAGGGCACTTACCTGTCCAGGGATCCATTGGTGTCCTCACCCCGAGCTGATTCTGTAATCGTCTGTCGGGTGCTGGCGCCGCCATCTTGATTAAGGGAAACTGGCAGTGAAGCTTTGCTGTTTCACAGCCAGTTTCTTACTGCGCGTGTGTGAATTGCGCTGTGCTTTGCAAATGGGCCGCAGTCCTCTGGGACCTGTGAGTGGAAGGGGGGGGGACGGGACTACCAGCTCAGTTTTTTTTTAACTCAGCCAGAAATGGATACCTGTCAAAACCAGGTACCTACTCCCCTCCAAACGGTGTCAAATATGGCGGGGGGGGGGGGGGGCAGATAAGCGGCGCTTCCTCTTTTGGGTGGAACTCTGCTTTAACTAGGCGTTGTTTCTATGCCAGTATTGCAGTACCTAATGATGTGAGAAGCCACAATGCTGACAGAAGCCAGAGACCGTGTGATCTGGACTGCTGATGACATGGCGGTGTAGTCCAATGGCTGGTGCCTAGGCGGGTTCACGGGTAACGTTTGTAGAAGCAACTATGTTTGGTGCAATTGTAGTTTTCATACATAGGCGCTCCAGACACTTGCATTTATGTTTCTATCTGCATGTACATTGGGGTGGGGTGGGGGTAGGGGGGGCTTTAATTAAAACTTTTTATTCATTGTTGTCACTTTATATTTTTAAACTTTTCACTTTATTTCCTGGTGCCAACATGGCAGCATACATTGAAGGAAATGCGTATTTGCTCCCCCCTGATGCTGAATGTTTGCCCCTCACACAGAAATGATCGGTCTAACAATGGAATGTTCGCCCCTCACACAGAAATGATCGGTCTAACAATGGAATGTTCACCCCTCACACAGAAATGATCGGTCTAACAATGGAATGTTGGCCCCTCACACAGAAATGATCGGTCTAACAATGGAATGTTCGCCCCTCACACAGAAATGATCGGTCTAACAATGGAATGTTCGCCCCTCACACAGAAATGATCGGTCTAACAATGGAATGTTCGCCCCTCACACAGAAATGATCGGTCTAACAATGGAATGTTCGCCCCTCACACAGAAATGATCGGTCTAACAATGGAATGTTCGGTGTAACACTGAGAGACAGAATACAACAACAAATTCAGCAGAAATGCGTCTAACAAATGATGACGGATCTGCATGTTCATGAGGGAAAGAAGGATTTGATCCCCTATCATTCAGCAGGATTTCTGGCTCCCAGGTGTCTCTCATACAGGTAACAAGCTGAGATTAGAAGCAGTCTCTTAAAGGGAGTGCTGCTAATCTCATTGTGTTACCTGTATAAAAGACACCTGTCCACAGGAGCAATCAAACCATCAGATTCCAAACTCTCCACCATGGCAAAGACCAAAGAGCTGTCCAAGGATGTCAGGGACAAGATGGTAGACCTACACAAGGCTGGACTGGGCTACCAAACTATGGCCAAGCAGCTTGGTGAGAAGGTGACAACAGTTGGTGCAATCATTCACAAATGGAAGAAACACAAAACAAGTGTCAGTCTCCCTAGGTCTGGTGCACCATGCAAGATCTCACCTCGTGGAGTGTCAATGATCATGAGAACAGTGAGGAATCATCCCAGAACTACACGTGAGGATCTTGTCAATGATCTCCAGGCAGCTGGGACCACAGTCACCAAGAAAACAATTGGTAACACACTACGCCGACAAGGACTGAAATCCTGCAGTGCCCGCACGGTCCCTCTGCTCAAGAAAGCCCATGTCCAGGCCCGTCTGAAGTCTGCCACTGAACATCTGAATGATGCAGAGGAGGACTGGTGGGAAGTGTTGTGGTCAGAGGAGACCAAAATCCAGCTCTTTGGCATCAACTCAACTCGCCGTGTTTGAAGGAGGAGGAATGCTGCCTATGACCCCAAGAACACTATCCCAACTGTGAAACATGGTGGTGGAAACATTCTGCTTTGGGGGTGTTTTTCTGCTAAGGGGACAGGACAACTGCACCGCATCAAAGGGACGATGGACGGGGCAATGTACCCTCAAATCTTGGGTGAGAACCTTCTTCCCTCAGCCAGGGCATTGAAAATGGGTCATGGATGGGTGTTCCAGCATGACAATGACCCAAAACACACGGCCAAGGCAACAAAGGAGCGGCTCAAGAAGAAGCACATTAAGGTCCTGGAGTGGCCTAGCCAGTCTCCAGATCTTCATCCAATAGAAAATCTGTGGAGGAGCTGAAAGTTCGAGTTGCCAAACGTCAGCCACCAAACCTTAATGACTTGGAGAGGATCTGCCAAGAGGAGTGGGCCAAAATCCCTCCTGAGATGTGTGCGAACCTGGGGGCCAACTCCAGGAAACGTCTGACCTCTGTGATTGCCAACAAGGGATTTGCCACCAACTACTAAGTCATGTTTTGTGAAGGGGATCAAATCCTTCTTTCCCTCATGAACATGCAGATCAGTCATCATTTGTTAGACGCATTTCTGCTGAATTTGTTGTTGTATTCTGTCTCTCAGTGTTACACCGAACATTCCATTGTTAGACCGATCATTTCTGTGTGAGGGGCGACCATTCCATTGTTAGACCGATCATTTCTGTGTGAGGGGCGAACATTCCATTGTTAGACCGATCATTTCTGTGTGAGGGGCGAACATTCCATTGTTAGACCGATCATTTCTGTGTGAGGGGCGAACATTTAGCATCAGCCGGGGAGCAAATACACATTTCCTTCACTGTACATGTGGTCTGCCTCCCAGGCAGTTTTGCGCAGATCCAAGGCGGCTACTGGGGCAGTGCTTGCCCAAACCATGATGGCCCCGAGATGGCCCCCACGTGAGCTTTATTCACTTCACATACTTAGCACGGATTGGCACCAGGAAAGGAGAATTACAGGAAGTAATAATTCAGCTGTCCTGATGCCAACTTCTCCAGGCTCCCCTCTACAAAGTTACAATGTACAGTCTGATCTCTGGGCTCCTCCTACAAAGTTACAATGTACAGTCTGATCTCTGGGCTCCTCCTACAAAGTTACAATGTACAGTCTGATCTCTGGGCTCCTCCTACAAAGTTACAATGTACAGTCTGATCCACAGACAATGTGTCGTACCTGATGTTGCCTCGAACAGTTGATTGGCCTCCAGGTCGGTGAATGTGCTGGAGCAGTTGGGGCACTTGAAGGACGCCCGGTTGGTGGAGTCCCTCTCGTCCGTCTCGATCCTCCTCCTCATGTGGTCCAGCTTGTACTTCACCACGTTGACCAGCAGTTTGTAGTTGATGAAGTAATAGTTGTGCCGCGTGGTCTTGCCGTCAGAGGCGGTCTCCACCCTCATCCGGCATTTGATGAACTTGTCCATCTTCAGGGTGTTGATGACGGAGCGGAGCTGTTTGCGGTCAAACTTCAGGAGCTCCAGCATGTCCTCCTCCTTCACGCAGGGGTTCCGGATGAGGATGTCCAGGGCCAACGCATGCTCCAGCCCATAGAAGCCGCGCACCACATACTTAGCCAGGCGCTTCAGAACGGCCGGAACTTCCGTCACAACCTCGGCGTCCGTCATGTCTTCTGTAATACGAGCAGAGAGAGAAGAGAACCATGGAAATGGGATCCGTGCCCTCAACTCCCACCCTACGCCCCAATGTCTCCAAGTGCTCCCCATTCCTCCAGCATCGCCTGTGCTCCCCCATATCTCCAAGTGCCTCCAGCACCCCGTGCTCCCCCATATCTCCAAGTGCTCCCCATGCCTTGAGAACCCCCTGTGCTCCCTCATATCTCCATGCGCTCCCCATTCCTCCAGAACCCCCCCCATATCTGCAAGTGCACCCCATTCCTCCAGCATCGTCTGTGCTCCCCCATATCTCCAAGTGCCTCCAGCACCCCCTGTGCTCCCCCATATCTCCAAGTGCTCCACATGCCTTGAGAACCCCGTGCTCCCACATATATATGGGGAGCTCCATGTGCTCCCCATTCCTCCAGAACCCCCCCTCATATCGGCAAGTGCACCCCCTGTGCTCCCCCATATCTCCAAGTGCACCCCATTCCTCCGGCACCCCCTGTGCTCCCCATATCTCCAAGTGCACCCCATTCCTCCGGCACCCCCTGTGCTCCCCATATCTGCAAGTGCTCCCTATTCCTCTGGCACCCCCTGTGCTCCCCATATCTCCAAGTGCTCCCCAATCCTCCAGCACCCCCTGTCTCTAAGTGCACCCCATTCCTCCGGCACACCCTGTGCTCCCCCAGGTCTCCAAGTGCACCTCATTCCGCCAGCAGCCCGTGCTCCCCCATATCTCCAAGTGCTCCCCGTGTTCCTCTGTACATCATTAAGGTGATGCAATGTCCAAATACAAACATAGCCGCCGCCTCCTCCTCCAATGATTGGCTCAGAGCTCCTTAACAGAAATCTGCGCTGCAAATCAAGTCACAGCCATTCCTCGCAGTGGGAGGCAGAGAGTCGCCATGGCAGAGCCTGCAGCTGGTCACTGTGGGATTATCCCCGGCAAGAGATTTCTTTTTTTGGAAGGTTTTGGGGTGTTGATGTGATGGGGTGGCGGGGGAGGGGAAGATGGGTACCTGTGGGGGAGGGAACGAAAAGGTAGCTACTTGTGGGGGAGGGAAAGGCAGGCACATGTGTGGAAGGGGAGGGGAAGGCGGGTACCAGTGGGGGAGGGGAAGGGAAAGGCGGGTACCAGTGGGGGAGGGGAAGGGAAAGGCAGGTCCCTGTGTGGAAGAGGAGGGAAAAGGCAGGTAGCTCTGGGAGAGGGGGTACCAGTGGGGGAAGTGAAGGCGAGTACCTGTGGGGGAGGGGTGGGTATCTGCGGGGGAGGAAAAGGCGGGTAGCTCTGGGAGAGGGGGGTATCAGTGGGGGAGGGGAAGGCTGGCAAATGTAGGGGAGGTGGGTACTTGTGGGGGAGGGGAAGGCAGGCACATGTAGGGGAGGCGGGTACTTGTGGGGGAGGCGGGTACTTGTGGGGGAGGGGAAGGCAGGCACATGTAGGGGAGGCGGGTACTTGTGGGGGAGGGGAAGGCAGGCACATGTAGGGGAGGCGGGTACTTGTGGGGGAGGGGAAGGCAGGCACATGTAGGGGAGCCGGGTACTTGTGGGGGAGGGGAAGGCCATGTTCTGTCGGTGGAGCCTCCATCATATACAATCTGCTGTATCTATAACCCTCTCTTTAGTTCTGTAATCCCTCCGGAGGGAGCGGAGAGCAGCAGTTTCTAAGGGGAAGGTGAACAGCTCAGATCTGACACCAGGATATGGTGTCAAATGGGGGGCGGCCATATCACGGCTCATTGACACCTGTTACTATCGTGATGAGTCATGTGGAGGTAATTTTGGGGCCCCGGGCAGTGATAAATCCCCCCCCCGGCCGGTACTTACACCGCTTCTCTTCCTCTGAACACACCGCTGTGCAGGACTACCCGGCGCACACCAGTGATGTCACTCTACCAGGCGCCATATTGGAAGAGGGCAAGCAGCCAGTCCCTGGTACTCTGAAGTCATTTCTGGCCATGCAGATATCGGTGTGACTCCCTCCTGTGAAGCGGACACCGATACCTCCCGGGATACCGCCGACGGCATCGAAAATTACCGCCAGAGGCTCAGACTGGTAGCGTGCCATCGTGGAACGCAGTCTGGTGTACTTCCGGTTCACGTCCAGTCCATTTTTGGAGCAGAGTATAGTTGGCCAATCGGCTGCGGTTGTCATAGCAACAGAAGAGATCCGGGGGGAGGGGCGGCCGCGCAACATGGCGGCTCTGGATAGGGTGAAGGTCCTGGTGCTGGGGGACTCAGGTGAGGGGAACCCGGGGGGAGGGGACAGCAGGGACCATCCTACTCCTTTATCAGGGACTAATACACAGCCAGTCCCTACAGGGACCATCATATATTATCAGGGACTAATACAGAGCCAGTCCCTACAGGGACCATCATATATTATCAGGGACTAATACAGAGCCAGTCCCTACAGGGACCATTACACTTATTGGAGACTAATACATCGCCAGTCACTACAGGGACCATCATATATTATCAGGGACTAATACATCGCCAGTCCCTACAGGGACCATCATATATTATCAGGGACTAATACATCGCTAGTCACTACAGGGACCATCATATATTATCAGGGACTAATACATCGCTAGTCACTACAGGGACCATCATATATTATCAGGGACTAATACAGAGCCAGTCCCTACAGGGACCATCATATATTATCAGGGACTAATACATCGCTAGTCACTACAGGGACCATCATATATTATCAGGGACTAATACATCGCTAGTCACTACAGGGACCATCATATATTATCAGGGACTAATACAGAGCCAGTCCCTACAAGGACCATCACACTTATCAGAGACTAATACATCGCCAGTCACTACAGGGACCATCATATATTATCAGGGACTAATACATCGCCAGTCACTACAGGGACCATCATATATTATCAGGGACTAATACAGAGCCAGTCACTACAGGGACCATCATATATTATCAGGGACTAATACAGAGCCAGTCCCTACAGGGACCATTACACTTATTGGAGACTAATACATCGCCAGTCACTACAGGGACCATCATATATTATCAGGGACTAATACATCGCCAGTCCCTACAGGGACCATCATATATTATCAGGGACTAATACATCGCTAGTCACTACAGGGACCATCATATATTATCAGGGACTAATACATCGCTAGTCACTACAGGGACCATCATATATTATCAGGGACTAATACAGAGCCAGTCCCTACAGGGACCATCATATATTATCAGGGACTAATACATCGCTAGTCACTACAGGGACCATCATATATTATCAGGGACTAATACATCGCCAGTCACTACAGGGACCATCATATATTATCAGGGACTAATACATCGCTAGTCACTACAGGGACCATCATATATTATCAGGGACTAATACAGAGCCAGTCCCTACAAGGACCATCACACTTATCAGAGACTAATACATCGCCAGTCACTACAGGGACCATCATATATTATCAGGGACTAATACAGAGCCAGTCCCTACAGGGACCATCATATATTATCAGGGACTAATACAGAGCCAGTCCCTACAGGGACCATCATATATTATCAGGGACTAATACAGAGCCAGTCCCTACAGGGACCATCATATATTATCAGGGACTAATACAGAGCCAGTCCCTACAGGGACCATCATATATTATCAGGGACTAATACAGAGCCAGTCCCTACAGGGACCATCATATATTATCAGGGACTAATACAGAGCCAGTCCCTACAGGGACCATCATATATTATCAGGGACTAATACAGAGCCAGTCCCTACAGGGACCATCATATATTATCAGGGACTAATACAGAGCCAGTCCCTACAGGGACCATCATATATTATCAGGGACTAATACAGAGCCAGTCCCTACAGCAGTGTTTCTCAACTCCAGTCCTCATGGACCCCCAACAGGTCATGTTTTCAGGATTTCCATTATTTTGCACAGGTGATTTGATCAGTTTCACTGCCTTAGTAATTACCACAGCTGTTTCATCTGAGGGAAATCCTGAAAACATGACCTGTTGGGGGTCCATGAGGACTGGAGTTGAGAAACACTGCCTTACAGGGACCATCATATACAGTGAGGAACAGAAGTATTTGAACCCCCTGCGATTCTGCAAGTTCTCCCACTTCTCCATCATGGAGGGTCTGACATTCACATTGCAGGGGATTCCCACTCTGAGGACAGAATTCAGGAGATCACATTGTATGATTTGTAAAGAATGTATTTGTCTCGCACGGCTGAACAGAAGGATTTGAACCCCTGAGAAGATCCGGTTAATATTTGGTACAGAAGTCTTTGTCTGCAATTACAGAGGTCAGACGTTTCCTGTAGTCCTTGGCCAGGTTTGCACTGCAACAGGGATTTTGGCCGACTCCTCCACACCGATCTCCTCTAGATCTGTCAGGTTTCTGGGCTGTCGCTGAGCAACACGGAGTTTCAGCTCCCTCCAAAGATGTTCTATTGGATTTAGGTGTGGAGACTGGCTAGGCCACTCCAGAACCTTGATATGCTTCTTACGGAGCCACTCCTTGGTTCTCCTGGCTGTGTGCTTCGGGTCGTTGTCATGTTGGAAGACCCAGCCACGACCCATCTTCAATGCTCTGACTGAGGGAAGGAGGTTGTTGCTGAAAATCTCACAATAAATGGCCCCATTCATCCTCTCCTTAATACAGTGCAGACATCCTGTCCCCTTCACAGAAAAGCACCCCCAAAGCATGATGTTACCACCCCCATGCTTCACAGTAGGGATGGTGTTCTTGGGATGCAACTCATCCTTCTTTTTCTTCCAAACACGACGAGTGAAGTTTAGACCAAAAAGTTCTCCTTTGGTCTCCTCTGACCACATGACTTTCTCCCATGCCTCCTCTGCATCATCCAGATGGTCATTGGCAACCTTCAGAGGGGCCTGGACATGTGATGACTGGAGCGGGGGAACCTTCAGACGGGCCTGGACATGTGATGACTGGAGCAGGGGAACCTTCAGACGGGCCTGGACATGTGATGACTGGAGCAGGGGAACCTTCAGACGGGTCTGGACATGTGATGACTGGAGCAGGGGAACCTTCAGACGGGCCTGGACATGTGATGACTGGAGCAGGGGAACCTTCAGAGGGGCCTGGACATGTGATGACTTGATCAGGGGAACCTTCAGACGGGCCTGGACATGTGATGACTTGAGCAGGGGAACCTTCAGACGGGCCTGGACATGTGATGACTTGATCAGGGGAACCTTCAGACGGGCCTGGACATGTGATGACTGGAGCAAGGGAACCTTCAGACGGGCCTGGACATGTGATGACTGGAGCAAGGGAACCTTCAGACGGGCCTGGACATGTGATGACTGGAGCAAGGGAACCTTCAGACGAGCCTGGACATGTGATGACTGGAGCAAGGGAACCTTCAGACGGGCCTGGACATGTGATGACTGGAGCGGGGGAACCTTCAGAGGGGCCTGGACATGTGATGACTGGAGCGGGGGAACCTTCAGACGGGCCTGGACATGTGATGACTGGAGCGGGGGAACCTTCAGACGGGCCTGGACATGTGATGACTGGAGCGGGGGAACCTTCAGACGGGCCTGGACATGTGATGACTGGAGCGGGGGAACCTTCAGACGGGCCTGGACATGTGATGACTTGATCAGGGGAACCTTCAGACGGGCCTGGACATGTGATGACTGGAGCGGGGGAACCTTCAGACGGGCCTGGACATGTGATGACTTGATCAGGGGAACCTTCAGACGGGCCTGGACATGTGATGACTGGAGCGGGGGAACCTTCAGACGGACCTGGACATGTGATGACTGGAGCGGGGGAACCTTCAGACGGACCTGGACATGTGATGACTGGAGCGGGGGAACCTTCAGACGGACCTGGACATGTGATGACTGGAGCGGGGGAACCTTCAGACGGGCCTGGACATGTGATGACTGGAGCGGGGGAACCTTCAGACGGGCCTGGACATGTGATGACTGGAGCAGGGGAACCTTCAGACGGGCCTGGACATGTGATGACTGGAGCGGGGGAACCTTCAGACGGGCCTGGACATGTGATGACTGGAGCGGGGGAACCTTCAGACGGGCCTGGACATGTGATGACTGGAGCGGGGGAACCTTCAGACGGGCCTGGACATGTGATGACTGGAGCAGGGGAACCTTCCGTGCAATGCATGATTGGAAACCATGATGTCGTAGTGTTCTACCGACAGTGACCTGTGAAACTGTGGTCCCAGCTCTCTTCATGTCATTGACCAGCTCCTCCCTTGTAGTTCTGGGCTGATTCCTCACCTTTCTTCTCATCAGTGATACCCCACAAGGGGACATCTTGCATGGAGCCCCAGTCCGAGGGAGACTGACAGTCGTCTTCAGCCTCTTCCATTTTCTAACAATTGCTCCAACAGTTGATCTATTTTCACCAAGCTGCTTGACAATTGCCCCGTAGCCCTTTCCAGCCTTGTGGAGGTCCACAATTCTGTCTCTGGTGTCTTTTTTGACAGCTCTTTGGTCTTGCCCATGGTAGTAGTTGGCGTCTGACTGACTGTGGGGTGGACAGGTGTCTTTATAGAGCTCACACAGGGGCTACTAAGTGAGATGAATGAGTGGAGTAGAGGGGGACTTTATAAAGGCGCAGTAACAGGGCTTTGGGAGCCAGAATTCTTGCTCCTTCTCAGGGGTTCAAATACTTCTGTTCAGCCGTGCGAGACAAATACATTCTTTACAAATCATACAATGTGATCTCCTGAATTCTGTCCTCAGAGTGGGAATCCCCTGCAATGTGATCTCCTGAATTCTGTCCTCAGAGTGGGAATCCCCTGCAATGTGATCTCCTGAATTCTGTCCTCAGAGTGGGAATCCCCTGCAATGTGATCTCCTGAATTCTGTCCTCAGAGTGGGAATCCCCTGCAATGTGATCTCCTGAATTCTGTCCTCAGAGTGGGAATCCCCTGCAATGTGATCTCCTGAATTCTGTCCTCAGAGTGGGAATCCCCTGCAATGTGATCTCCTGAATTCTGTCCTCAGAGTGGGAATCCCCTGCAATGTGATTCCTGAATTCTGTCCTCAGAGTGGGAATCCCCTGCAATGTGATTCCTGAATTCTGTCCTCAGAGTGGGAATCCCCTGCAATGTGATCTCCTGAATTCTGTCCTCAGAGTGGGAATCCCCTGCAATGTGATCTCCTGAATTCTGTCCTCAGAGTGGGAATCCCCTGCAATGTGATCTCCTGAATTCTGTCCTCAGAGTGGGAATCCCCTGCAATGTGATCTCCTGAATTCTGTCCTCAGAGTGGGAATCCCCTGCAATGTGATTCCTGAATTCTGTCCTCAGAGTGGGAATCCCCTGCAGTGTGATCTCCTGAATTCTGTCCTCAGAGTGGGAATCCCCTGCAATGTGATCTCCTGAATTCTGTCCTCAGAGTGGGAATCCCCTGCAATGTGATCTCCTGAATTCTGTCCTCAGAGTGGGAATCCCCTGCAATGTGATCTCCTGAATTCTGTCCTCAGAGTGGGAATCCCCTGCAATGTGATCTCCTGAATTCTGTCCTCAGAGTGGGAATCCCCTGCAATGTGATCTCCTGAATTCTGTCCTCAGAGTGGGAATCCCCTGCAATGTGATCTCCTGAATTCTGTCCTCAGAGTGGGAATCCCCTGCAATGTGATCTCCTGAATTCTGTCCTCAGAGTGGGAATCCCCTGCAATGTGATCTCCTGAATTCTGTCCTCAGAGTGGGAATCCCCTGCAATGTGATCTCCTGAATTCTGTCCTCAGAGTGGGAATCCCCTGCAATGTGATCTCCTGAATTCTGTCCTCAGAGTGGGAATCCCCTGCAATGTGATCTCCTGAATTCTGTCCTCAGAGTGGGAATCCCCTGCAATGTGATCTCCTGAATTCTGTCCTCAGAGTGGGAATCCCCTGCAATGTGATCTCCTGAATTCTGTCCTCAGAGTGGGAATCCCCTGCAATGTGATTCCTGAATTCTGTCCTCAGAGTGGGAATCCCCTGCAGTGTGATCTCCTGAATTCTGTCCTCAGAGTGGGAATCCCCTGCAGTGTGATCTCCTGAATTCTGTCCTCAGAGTGGGAATCCCCTGCAGTGTGATCTCCTGAATTCTGTCCTCAGAGTGGGAATCCCCTGCAATGTGATCTCCTGAATTCTGTCCTCAGAGTGGGAATCCCCTGCAATGTGATCTCCTGAATTCTGTCCTCAGAGTGGGAATCCCCTGCAATGTGATCTCCTGAATTCTGTCCTCAGAGTGGGAATCCCCTGCAATGTGATCTCCTGAATTCTGTCCTCAGAGTGGGAATCCCCTGCAATGTGATCTCCTGAATTCTGTCCTCAGAGTGGGAATCCCCTGCAATGTGATCTCCTGAATTCTGTCCTCAGAGTGGGAATCCCCTGCAATGTGATCTCCTGAATTCTGTCCTCAGAGTGGGAATTCCCTGCAATGTGATCTCCTGAATTCTGTCCTCAGAGTGGGAATCCCCTGCAATGTGATTCCTGAATTCTGTCCTCAGAGTGGGAATCCCCTGCAATGTGAATGTCAGACCCTCCGTGATGGAGAAGTGGGAGAACTTGCAGAATCGCAGGGGGTTCAAATACTTCTGTTCCTCACTGTATTATCAGGGACTAATTTAAAGCCGGTATGTAGAGGGAATAGAGCGCATTGTTATCGGGGAGTAATACAGAGTCAGTCCCTACAGGGACCATAATACTTGAATATGAGGGTCTAATTTAACATCCCTTACAAGGACTATATTACGTTGTTATTGGGGAGTAATATGAAGTCACACACTGCAGGGACTATAGCACATGATTTTCAAGGACTAACATAAAGTCAGTCCCTACAGGAACCATCATGCATTTAATATTAGGAAATCGTATACAGTTTGTCCTTACAGGGACCATACTACATTGTTATCAGGGACTAATACAAAGCGAGATCTCCTTAATATTAATAGGGACTAAGTTAAAGTCATTCTCAACAGGGACCATAATACATCAGTTCTTACAGGGACTATAATACAGTATTATCTTTGACAAAAAAGGCAGTCCCTACTGGGACCATTAAACCGTAATAACAGGGACTAATATAAAGCCAGTCCTTACAGAGACCATCACACAATAGCTATTGGGGACTTATGTAAAGGTGACCATGATGGGGACCATAATACATTGATATCAGAGACTAATATAAAATCAGTTCTTACAGGGACTATAATACATTATAATCAAGGACCAATTTAAAGTCTTTCCCAACGAGGACCATAATACATCATTATCAAGATGTAATATATAGCCAGTCCTTACAGGGACCATAATACATTAGTATTGGAAACTAGTATAAAGCCAGTCCTTAGGGGGACCATAATACAATATTATCAGGGACTCATATAAAGCCAGTCCTTACAGGGACCATAATACATTATTATTGGACTCATATAAAGCCAGTCCTTACAAGGACCATAATACATTATGAGGGACTCCATACTCCAGGGACCATAACACCAGGAATATAACATCTGCCCCGTACTTGGATCAGTCTGTACACAGTCCCTGCATGGACTGCTACATATTAATATCAAAGCCCCCCTTGTACTCGGTTCCTACAGGGACCAGAATACGATTGGTTCTCGGCCCTCTAGGACATCATAGGTTGATTGTTCTCATCATTCTGTAATCTGTCCCTACAAGGACCGTGTGGGTTTTAGTTGCACATCCTGTTAGCGGTCCCTACAAGGACCCCAGAGACGATCTGACGGTTGCTCTCCCTGTTCCCAGGAGTGGGGAAATCCTCCCTCGTCCATCTGCTGTGTCAGAACCAAGTCCTGGGGAACCCGTCCTGGACTGTCGGCTGTTCCGTGGATGTCAGGGTGAGTCCCCGTTATCAACAATCTAAACACAGGGCCAATTTACTGTCCTTCAGACTTTGGGGGCCGGACCTCATCATTGGTGTCAGTGGGAGGAATAGTGTCCCGTCATTGGTGTCAGTGGGAGGAATAGTGCCCCATCATTGGTGTCAGTGGGAGGAATAGTGCCCCATCATTGGTGTCAGTGGGAGGAATAGTGCCCCATCATTGGTGTCAGTGGGAGGAATAGTGCCCCATCATTGGTGTCAGTGGGAGGAATAGTGCCCCATCATTGGTGTCAGTGGGAGGAATAGTGCCCCATCATTGGTGTCACAGGGAGGAATAGTGCCCCATCATTGGTGTCAGTGGGAGGAATAGTGCCCCATCATTGGTGTCAGTGGGAGGAATAGTGCTCCATCATTGGTGTCAGTGGGAGGAATAGTGCCCCATCATTGGTGTCAGTGGGAGGAATAGTGCCCCATCATTGGTGTCAGTGGGAGGAATAGTGCCCCATCATTGGTGTCAGTGGGAGGAATAGTGCCCCATCATTGGTGTCAGTGGGAGGAATAGTGCCCCATCATTGGTGTCAGTGGGAGGAATAGTGCTCCATCATTGGTGTCAGTGGGAGGAATAGTGCCCCATCATTGGTGTCAGTGGGAGGAATAGTGCCCCATCATTGGTGTCAGTGGGAGGAATAGTGCCCCATCATTGGTGTCAGTGGGAGGAATAGTGCCCCATCATTGGTGTCAGTGGGAGGAATAGTGCTCCATCATTGGTGTCAGTGGGAGGAATAGTGCCCCATCATTGGTGTCAGTGGGAGGAATAGTGCCCCATCATTGGTGTCAGTGGGAGGAATAGTGCCCCATCATTGGTATCAGTGGGAGGAATAGTGTCCCATCATTGGTGTCAGTGGGAGGAATAGTGTCCCATCATTGGTATCAGTGGGAGGAATAGTGTCCCATCATTGGTGTCAGTGGGAGGAATAGTGTCCCATCATTGGTGTCAGTGGGAGGAATAGTGTCCCATCATTGGTGTCAGTGGGAGGAATAGTGTCCCATCATTGGTGTCAGTGGGAGGAATAGTGCCCCATCATTGGTGTCAGTGGGAGGAATAGTGTCCCATCATTGGTGTCAGTGGGAGGAATAGTGCCCCATCATTGGTGTCAGTGGGAGGAATAGTGTCCCATCATTGGTGTCAGTGGGAGGAATAGTGTCCCATCATTGGTGCCAGTGGGAGGAATAGTGTCCCATCATTGGTGCCAGTGGGAGGAATAGTGCCCCATCATTGGTGTCAGTGGGAGGAATAGTGTCCCATCATTGGTGTCAGTGGGAGGAATAGTGCCCCATCATTGGTGTCAGTGGGAGGAATAGTGCCCCATCATTGGTGTCAGTGGGAGTAATAGTGCCCCATCATTGGTATCAGTGGGAGGAATAGTGTCCCATCATTGGTGTCAGTGGGAGGAATAGTGCCCCATCATTGGTGTCAGTGGGAGGAATAGTGTCCCATCATTGGTGTCAGTGGGAGGAATAGTGTCCCATCATTGGTGTCAGTGGGGGGAGGAATAGTGCCCCATCATTGTCCCCTTCCCAGCACGCAGTTTGGAGACCACCGCTCTAAGCTTAGTTCATCCTGGACCCGCCCCCAACCTGTGATTGGACTGTGAAAGGAGAAGCAGCACAGGGATGAGCTCCCCTCTCCGTCACCCTGCTCTCTCCTCCTATGAGCTGCTTGGCTGCTGGTGCTGCTTTGAATTACAATCACAGTCTGCAATAATAAATAGTAAAGAATCGATATATGTGAAGTTCTGACGGATGGCGGGTGACTGCGGCGCCTCTTCACGATGGGAAGTGACTACGAAAAAGTACAACCAGCCAAACTAGATCGCAGTATTCTGTGTACCGCATAATGGGCTCCGCCCACTAATGCCGACCTCATGCAGTATTCAGGCGTCCCAACATTTTCCCTGAATGTCGCATAAAGCTCAATTCCCAAAAGGAAATCAATAAACACGTAGCAATTAAGTAGCGGTCCCGGCACGTGATAGTTACATGAATGTGTATGGTTCTACAAGGTTGTCAAGCAGCTGGCTGCCGCCAGCATCCTTAGCAACCTGTACCTGTCATGGTTGTCAAGGAGCAGGCGGCCGCCACATCCCCGGCAACTGTGACTCATCTGCAGAATGTGAACATTCTGCAGATGAGTCTGCAGAATCCATACCAGGGCCTTCGGGTCCCCCAGTGTTGCGTAACCTCTTGGCGCCAGCCGCACGCAGATGTGCGGCCTCCCGGCGTCTGGGCCTTGACGCCGAGCGGCGGCACAGAATCGGCACAAAGGCGATTCTGGCTGTCCGGCCAGGGAGATCCCAAGAGAGCTGCAGCCATCACTCCGGTACAACCACTGAAAGTCCAGCGACGTCGCTGGTCCAGAAGTGGTTAAAGTGCTTGTAAACCTCAGGCCTGAAATATGAACAAAGCATTTCCCTCTATAGTGTGTACTTGTCTCAGTCCAGAGCACTAAGTGTCATTTCTGTCTGCTGCCTCATTCCTCTGCTATCAGCATGAGCCTCTTCTGATGAGTTTTCCTGACACCAAGAGAAAAATGGTGACAAGGGAGAGCACAGCCTGCGATTGACAGCCTCAGCACTGTTCCTGTGAGGGGGGATTTGTCTCTTCCCTCCAATCAGCTCTCAGCGCTCTCCTCACTGATGTAACTTCAGCTCCCCATCCCCTGCTTTTCAGAGCTGAGCGAGAAAATTCTGCACTTATGTAGGGGATAGATGGCGGCAGATAAACAGGTATAACTGTAAGAGGATTTGTTTCATCTCTGTGTATCACCTGAGGCCGGTCACTGTACTGGGGGTATGGAGGGTGACAACCACTTTAAGGCTGAATCTCATTGCTTCCTAATTGTTTTCCAGCTGCATGAATACAAGGAGGGGACCCCGGAGGAGAAGACGTTTTTCATCGAGCTTTGGGACGTTGGGGGATCGGTCGGCAGCGTCAGCAGTGTAAAGAAGGCCAGAGCCGCCTTCTACAATGGCATCAATGGTGAGCACCTAAACCCTCCCACCGGCCTGCTCTTCAGTCTTGCACAGGTGTACCGGCTCCTCCCCTCAGTCTTGCACAGGTGTAGCGGCTCCTCCCCTTCAGTCTTGCACAGGTGTACCTGCTCCACCCCTTCAGTCTTGCACAGGTGTACGGCTCCTCCCCTTCAGTCTTGCACAGGTGTACCGGCTCCTCCCCTTCAGTCTTGCACAGGTGTACCGGCTCCTCCCCTTCAGTCTTGCACAGGTGTACCGGCTCCTCCCCTTCAGTCTTTCACAGGTGTACCGGCTCCTCCCCTTCAGTCTTGCACAGGTGTACGGCTCCTCCCCTTCAGTCTTGCACAGGTGTACCGGCTCCTCCCCTTCAGTCTTTCACAGGTGTACCGGCTCCTCCCCTTCAGTCTTGCACAGGTGTACCGGCTCCTCCCCTTCAGTCTTGCACAGGTGTACCGGCTCCTCCCCTTCAGTCTTTCACAGGTGTACCTGCTCCTCCCCTTCAGTCTTTCACAGGTGTACCTGCTCCTCCCCTTCAGTCTTTCACAGGTGTACCTGCTCCTCCCCTTCAGTCTTGCACAGGTGTACCGGCTCCTCCCCTCAGTCTTGCACAGGTGTACCGGCTCCTCCCCTCAGTCTTGCACAGGTGTACCGGCTCCTCCCCGTCAGTCTTGCACAGGTGTACCGGCTCCTCCCCGTCAGTCTTGCACAGGTGTACCGGCTCCTCCCCGTCAGTCTTGCACAGGTGTACCGGCTCCTCCCCGTAGTCTTGCACAGGTGTACCGGCTCCTCCCCTCAGTCTTGCACAGGTGTACCGGCTCCTCCCCTCAGTCTTGCACAGGTGTACCGGCTCCTCCCCTCAGTCTTGCACAGGTGTACCGGCTCCTCCCCGTCAGTCTTGCACAGGTGTACCGGCTCCTCCCCGTCAGTCTTGCACAGGTGTACCGGCTCCTCCCCGTCAGTCTTGCACAGGTGTAACGGCTCCTCCCCGTCAGTCTTGCACAGGTGTACCGGCTCCTCCCCGTCAGTCTTGCACAGGTGTACCGGCTCCTCCCCTTCAGTCTTGCACAGGTGTACCGGCTCCTCCCCTTCAGTCTTGCACAGGTATACCGGCTCCTCCCCTTCAGTCTTGCACAGGTTTACCGGCTCCTCCCCTTCAGTCTTGCACAGGCGTACCGGCTCCTCCCCTTCAGTCTTGCACAGGTGTACCGGCTCCTCCCCGTCAGTCTTGCACAGGTGTACCGGCTCCTCCCCGTCAGTCTTGCACAGGTGTACCGGCTCCTCCCCGTCAGTCTTGCACAGGTGTACCGGCTCCTCCCCGTCAGTCTTGCACAGGTGTACCGGCTCCTCCCCGTCAGTCTTGCACAGGTGTACCGGCTCCTCCCCGTCAGTCTTGCACAGGTGTACCGGCTCCTCCCCGTCAGTCTTGCACAGGTGTACCGGCTCCTCCCCTTCAGTCTTGCACAGGTGTACCGGCTCCTCCCCTTCAGTCTTGCACAGGTGTACCGGCTCCTCCCCTTCAGTCTTGCACAGGTGTACCGGCTCCTCCCCTTCAGTCTTTCACAGGTGTACCTGCTCCTCCCCTTCAGTCTTTCACAGGTGTACCTGCTCCTCCCCTTCAGTCTTTCACAGGTGTACCGGCTCCTCCCCTTCAGTCTTGCACAGGTGTACCGGCTCCTCCCCTTCAGTCTTGCACAGGTGTACCGGCTCCTCCCCTCAGTCTTGCACAGGTGTACCGGCTCCTCCCCGTCAGTCTTGCACAGGTGTACCGGCTCCTCCCCGTCAGTCTTGCACAGGTGTACCGGCTCCTCCCCGTAGTCTTGCACAGGTGTACCGGCTCCTCCCCGTAGTCTTGCACAGGTGTACCGGCTCCTCCCCTCAGTCTTGCACAGGTGTACCGGCTCCTCCCCTCAGTCTTGCACAGGTGTACCGGCTCCTCCCCTCAGTCTTGCACAGGTGTACCGGCTCCTCCCCTCAGTCTTGCACAGGTGTACCGGCTCCTCCCCGTCAGTCTTGCACAGGTGTACCGGCTCCTCCCCGTCAGTCTTGCACAGGTGTACCGGCTCCTCCCCGTCAGTCTTGCACAGGTGTACCGGCTCCTCCCCGTCAGTCTTGCACAGTGTACCGGCTCCTCCTCGTCAGTCTTGCACAGGTGTACCGGCTCCTCCCCTTCAGTCTTGCACAGGTATACCGGCTCCTCCCCTTCAGTCTTGCACAGGTTTACCGGCTCCTCCCCTTCAGTCTTGCACAGGCGTACCGGCTCCTCCCCTTCAGTCTTGCACAGGCGTACCGGCTCCTCCCCTTCAGTCTTGCACAGGCGTACCGGCTCCTCCCCGTCAGTCTTGCACAGGCGTACCGGCTCCTCCCCGTCAGTCTTGCACAGGTGTACCGGCTCCTCCCCGTCAGTCTTGCACAGGTGTACCGGCTCCTCCCCGTCAGTCTTGCACAGGTGTACCGGCTCCTCCCCGTCAGTCTTGCACAGGTGTACCGGCTCCTCCCCTTCAGTCTTGCACAGGTGTACCGGCTCCTCCCCTTCAGTCTTGCACAGGTGTACCGGCTCCTCCCCTTCAGTCTTGCACAGGTTTACCGGCTCCTCCCCTTCAGTCTTGCACAGGCGTAGCGGCTCCTCCCCTTCAGTCTTGCACAGGCGTAGCGGCTCCTCCCCTTCAGTCTTGCACAGGCGTAGCGGCTCCTCCCCTTCAGTCTTGCACAGGCGTACCGGCTCCTCCCCTTCAGTCTTGCACAGGCGTACCGGCTCCTCCCCTTCAGTCTTGCACAGGCGTACCGGCTCCTCCCCTTCAGTCTTGCACAGGCGTACCGGCTCCTCCCCTTCAGTCTTGCACAGGCGTACCGGCTCCTCCCCTTCAGTCTTGCACAGGCGTACCGGCTCCTCCCCTTCAGTCTTGCACAGGTGTACCGGCTCCTCCCCTTCAGTCTTGCACAGGTGTACCGGCTCCTCCCCTTCAGTCTTGCACAGGTGTACCGGCTCCTCCCCGTCAGTCTTGCACAGGTGTACCGGCTCCTCCCCGTCAGTCTTGCACAGGTGTACCGGCTCCTCCCCTTCAGTCTTGCACAGGTGTACCGTCTCCTCCCCTGGACTGAAATGGCTTCCTCCTATTTCACCGCACACTGTGATCTTCTCACAGTGTGTATTAGAACAGCGTTTTTCAACCACTGTGCCGCGGCACTCTAGTGTGCCGTGAGATATTGTCTGGTGTGCCGTGAGATATTGTCTGGTGTGCCGTGAGATATTGTCTGGTGTGCCGTGGGAAAAATTCCAATTTCATCCGTAACGTGTTTGATTCTTATTACTTTATATATAGTCAATATAGGCACAGAGGTCCATTTTTTTAACATTTTCTAATGGTGTGCCTCGTGATTTTTTTCATGAAAAAAGTGTGCCTTTGCACAAAAAAAGTTGAAAAACACTGTATTAGAAGCTGCAGCAAGTCAGAGCTCCGCCCGATTTCCTGGCTGGAGGGCATCCTGCATCATCTAGCTCTTTCCTCCCCAGCCTGACTGTCCCGGACCCACCCCTTTCATTTACCGGATTTCAGTGCTTTTATCATGGAGGTTCGGCATAACAGGCGGGCGTTACCTAGTGGTCAGTCTGCATGCAAATGCAGCCTGTCTAGGAAAACTCACCAGACTGACATCCGCCCATTGAAGCATTTTGGTATTTGCATAACTCCTCCCACTGCTTGCATCACAACTGAGGGCTCTCGAAAGGGGTCCTGTGATGTTTTTTTTGAAGCTATGTACAGAACCCTTGCCGGCCACTCCCACTAGTTATGATCTGCCTGCATTGCATAGAGAAGCACAGAGTCCCAGTGATGACATCATAGGATCTAAAATACAATATGTAATGAAAATGGAAAGGTAATATTTAATGAGGGGGGGAAGGGAAGATATAAGCGGAGTTCATTTCATCTGTAAATCTGTGGTTGCAGGTATCCTCCTGGTCCATGATCTCACCAACAAGAAGTCATCTCAGAATCTGCACCGCTGGCTGCTGGAGACTCTCAACAAAGATCTGCAGCCAACGGGTGTGCTGGTCACCGGTGGGTGAGTATTCCCCGTCCTACACAGGCCCAATATCTCATGTTCTATCCCAACCCCCCCCCCCCCCCCCACACATGATACTTTAACCGAATAATGTATAGAAGGTAGTATAAGCGCCTTAGTCAAGATCAACAAGAAGAAGGTACCAATGACCTATGAAGAAGACAATGTATATAGAGAGTGAAGCGCTTAGAAACAATTGGTGGAAAAACAGAGAATATTGAGTCCTCAATAAACCAAGTATTAGGTATACCGTATTTGCCGGCGTATAAGACGACCCCCTACTTTTCCTGCTAAAATTTAGTGTTTGAGCTATACTCGCCGTATAAGACTACCCCTCTTCCAATGCACACCAGTGGCAGGAATAGTGCCCCATCATTGGTGTCAGTGGGAGGAATAGGGCCCCATCATTGGTGTCAGTGGGGGGAATAGTGCCCCATCATTGGTGTCAGTGGCAGGAATAGTGCCCCATCATTGGTGTCAGTGGCAGGAATAGTGCCCCATCATTGGTGTCAGTGGCAGGAATAGGGCCCCATCATTGGTGTCAGTGGGGGGAATAGTGCCCCATCATTGGTGTCAGTGGGAGGAATAGTGTCCCATCATTGGTGTCAGTGGGAGGAATAGTGCCCCATCATTGGTGTCAGTGGGGGGAATAGTGTCCCATCATTGGTATCAGTGGGAGGAATAGTGCCCCATCATTGGTGTCAGTGGGAGGAATAGTGCCCCATCATTGGTGTCAGTGGGAGGAATAGTGCCCCATCATTGGTATCAGTGGGGGGAATAGTGTCCCATCATTGGTATCAGTGGGGGGAATAGTGCCCCATCATTGGTGTCAGTGGGAGGAATAGTGCCCCATCATTGGTGTCAGTGGGAGGAATAGTGCCCCATCATTGGTGTCAGTGGCAGGAATAGTGCCCCACCATTGGTGTCAGTGGGAGGAATAGTGCCCCATCATTGGTGTCAGTGGGAGGAATAGTGCCCCATCATTGGTGTCAGTGGGAGGAATAGTGCCCCATCATTGGTATCAGTGGCAGGAATAGTGCCCCATCATTAGTATCAGTGGGGGAAATAGTGCCCCATCATTGGTGTCAGTGGGAGGAATAGTGCCCCATCATTGGTGTCAGTGGGAGGAATAGTGCCCCATCATTGGCATTAGTGGCAGGAATAGTGCCCCATCATTAGTATCAGTGGGGGGAATAGTGCCCCATCATTGGTGTCAGTGGGATGAATAGTGCCCCATCATTGGTGTCAGTGGTAGGAATAGGGGCCCATCATTGGTGTCAGTGGGAGGAATAGGGCCCATCATTGGTGTCAGTGGGAGGAATAGGGTCCCATCATTGGTGTCAGTGGGAGGAATAGTGCCCCATCATTAGTATCAGTGGGGGGAATAGTGCCCCATCATTGGTGTCAGTGGGAGGAATAGTGCCCCATCATTGGTATCAGTGGGGGGAATAGTGCCCCATCATTGGTATCAGTGGGGGAATAGTGCCCCATCATTGGTGTCAGTGGGAGGAATGGTGTCCCAACATTGGTGTCAGTGGGAGGAATGGTGTCCCAACATTGGTGTCAGTGGGAGGAATGGTGTCCCATCATTGGTGTCAGTGGGGGGTGGAATGGTGTCCCATCATTGGTGTCAGTGGGGGGTGGAATAGTGCCCCATCATTGGTGTCAGTGGGGGGGGGGGGGGAATAGTGCCCCATCGTTGATGTCAGTGGGGGGGAGGAATAGTGCCCCATCGTTGGTGTCAGTGGGGGGGAGGAATAGTGCCCCATCGTTGGTGTCAGTGGGAGGAATAGTGCCCCATCGTTGGTGTCAGTGGGAGGAATAGTGCCCCATCGTTGGTGTCAGTGACACCAATGATGGGGCACTATTCCTCCCACTGACACTTGCTGACCCTGTTCTCGTATGGTGCTGCTGCAGCCAGCATATGTGGTTGCAGCAGCACCTCTACACTGACCACTTACCTGCTGGTCCTGCACTTGATTTTCGCGGGGCCGCTCGGCTCCACCCCCTCGCCGGTGATTGGCCGCCTGTGTGCCTTTCCTGAGCTACAGTTCTGGCGGCCAATCACTGGTGAGGAGGCGGAGCCGAGCAGCCGCGCGAACATCCAGTGGCCGAACTGAAGACGCAGCCGCGCTTCCTGGACCGGATCGTCGTGGGACCGGAACCAGGTAAGAAACAGCCGCTGCCCACCCCTGTACTTAGTGTCCCTTCCATTGGGGGAAGGGGGGGGGGCGGCGGCGGCAACGCGCCGCCCCCCTAAAAAGTGTCAGTATGCCGTATACCGGCGTATAAGACGACCCCCGACTTTTGAGAAGATTTTCAAGGGGTAAAAAGTCGTCTTATACGCCGGCAAATACGGTAAATATTTTTAAAATTCAAACAACTTTCAAATTGAAGAATAAAGGGGGCAACAAGAATACTCCCACAGTGTAGTCGCCACTGAACCCCCTCTGAAGACGTGTTGGAACACGATACGCGTTAGGAGGAGCCACGCCACGCCGTGACAACACGCCACCGGAGCAACGTGGAGCTCCGGCGGCCATCTTAACATACCAGCTGGTCAGTTCCTTTTCTCAGACTACTGTCTGCAACGTTTTTAATGTTTGTCTTTTACTCTAATGCACCTCAATAAATTTCTAAAATAATACTACACTATGGGAGTATTCTTGTTGCCCCCTGGGGGAGTGCTTTAACCCGCAGACCCGCTCCAAGGACGGAATACTACCCAGGTCATTAGGAGGGATAACACCCACCAGGATCATACAGGGGGACCTCTTAAAGGAAGAGGACCACTTACCTCGGATCCCATAGAGGGAGGACCACCCATTGCCATACATCAAGATTATTATATATAAGGCGCATTTGATATGCGCGTCCGGTGAGTGCGCATTTCATTACCACTATCACACGGATATTCAAGTCACCTCTTTTCTCATTCACCAATATATTTGCTGGACTACCCTTTATTCTTCAATTTGAAAGGTGTTTGAATTTTAAAAATATTTATACCTAATACTTGGTTTATTGAGGACTCAATATTCTCTGTTTTTCCACCAATTGTTTATAAGCGCTGCGCTCTCTATATACATGATACTTTAACCGCCTCCCGCCCGCCATATAAGGTAATGATAGGCGCAAGGCGGTTCTCTCGTTCTGGGAAGTGATCATATGACGTCCTCCCACTCTAACAGCGCGTGCGAGGCTTCAGGAGCGCGCGGTGCGGCGATCGGTGGTGCGTTGTGTCCCTCGGACACAGTGGATCACCGATCAAAGGAAAGAGCCGAAGATGTCGGCTCGGTCATGTGATCAGCTGTGTCCAATCACAGCTGATTGCATGTAAATAGGGAAATGTTGGTTATCGACATTTCTCTCCTCTCAAGCCGTCACGCTGACAGAGGAGAGCTGGTAATCGGCTTTACTCAGAGGGGACATGTGCACTGATCATCAGGGCACTGATGATCAGTGTAGCCCCATCAGTGCCGCCTGCCAGTGCTCATCCATGCCACCTGCCAGTGCCCATCAGTGCCACATATCAGTGCATATCAATGCCACATATCAGTGCCTACCAGTGCACATCAATGCCACATATCAGTGCCACATATCAGTGCATATCAATGCCACATATCAGTGCCTACCAGTGCACATCAATGCCACATATCAGTGCCTACCAGTGCACATCAATGCCACATATCAGTGCCTACCAGTGCACATCAATGCCACATATCAGTTTTTACCAGTGCACATCAATGCCACATATCAGTGCCTACCAGTGCACATCAATGCCACATATCAGTGCCCGTCTGAGCTGCCTTTCAATGTCACCTATCAGTGCCACCTATCAATGCCAGTCAGTGTCACCTATCAGTGCCGCCTAGCAGTGTGCATCAGTGCCGCCTATCAGTGCCATATATGAGTGCTGCCTTTCAGTGCCCATCAGTGATGCCTGTCAGTGCCCATCAGTGGCACCTACTAGTGCCTCCTAATCAGTGCCGCCTATCAGTGCAGCCTATCAGTGCCCATCTCTGCAGCCTCATTAGCACACATCAGTGAAGGAGAAAAATCACTTATTTACAAGATTTTATAACGAAGACTAAAAAAATTTCAGTTGTTTTTGGTTTGTTTAGCAAGAAATAAAATTCCCCCGAGGTGATTAAATACCACCAAAAGAAAGTTCTATCGGTCTTAAAAAAATGATAAAAATTTCATATGGGTTCAGTGTTGCATGACCGCGCAATTGTCATTCAAGATGCGACAGCGCTGAAAGCTGGAAACTGTCCTGGGCAGGAAGGGGATATAAGTGCCCTGTAGGCAAGTGTTGACCAATGCACATGTGCCTAGGCACAGGGATGCACACCCATAACCAACCACACGCTTGCTCACACGCACCCCATAAGGCCATAAAACATGGATTCACGACACTGCACATGTGACCATTGCAGCTTTATGGTGCGTGTGAGCAAGCGTGTGGTTGGTTATGGGCACGCATCCCTGTGTCTAAGGACGTGTGTAGCCTATATACTCTTCAGAGAGGTCCGACATACACTATGTTGCCAAAAGTATTGGGCCTGCCTTCCAAATCATGTGATTCAGGTGCTCCAATCCCCTCCATGGACACAGGTGTATACAATCAAGCCCCTAGGCATGCAGATGCTTCTACAAACATTGGTGAAAGAATGGGTCGCTCTCAGGAGCTCAGTGACTCCAAGCGTGGTCCCGTGATAGGTGGCCACCTGGGCAATAAGTCCATCCGTGACATTTCCTGGCTACTAAATATTCCACGCTCAACTGTTAGTGGGATTATAACAAAGTGGAAGCAACTGGGAACAACAGCCACTCAGCCACCAAGTGGTAGGCCACGTCACGTGACAGAGCGGGGTCAGCGCATGCTGAAGCACACAGTGCGCAGAAGTTGCCAACTGTCTGCAGAGTCAATAGCTAAAGACCTCCAAACTTGGTGTGGCCTTCAGATGAGCCCAACAACAGTGCGTAGAGAGCTTCATGGAATGGGTTTCCATGGCCGAGCAGCTGCATCCAAGCCTTCCATCACTGAGTGCAATGCAAAGCATCGGATGCCATGGTGTAAAGCACGCCGCCACTGGACTCTAGAGCAGTGGAGATGTGTTCTCTAGAGGGACCAATCACACTTCTCTGTCTGGCAACCTGATGGATGTGTCTGGGTTTGGTGGTTGCCAGGAGAATAGTACTTGCCTGACTGCATTGTGCCAAGTGTAAAGTTTGGTGGAGGGGGGATTATGGTGTGGGGTTGTTTTTCAGGGGTTGGGCTTGGACGCCTAGTTCCAGTGAAAGGAACGCTTAAGGCGACATTTTGGATAATTTCATGCTCCCAACTTTGTGGGAAGAGTTTGGGGATGGCCCCTTCCTGTTCCAACATGACTGCCCACCAGTGCACAAAGCAAGGTCCATAAAGACATGGAGGAGCCAGTTTGGGGTGGAGGAACTTGACTGTCCTGCACAGAGTCCTGACCTCAACCCCATAGAACACCTTTGGGATGAATTAGAGCGGAGACTGCGAGCCAGGCCTCCTCCCCCGACATCAGTGCCTGACCTGACAAATGTGCTTCTGGAAGAATGGTCCAACCTTCCCATAGACACCCTCCTAAACCTTGTGGACGGCCTTCCCAGAAGAGGTGAAGCTGTTATAGCTGCAAAGGGCGGGGCCAACTCAATATTGAACCCTACGGACTAAGACTGGGGGGCCATTAAAGGTCATGTGCGTGGAAAGGGCGGGGCCAACTCAATATTGAACCCTACGGACTAAGACTGGGGGGCCATTAAAGGTCATGTGCGTGGAAAGGGCGGGGCCAACTCAATATTGAACCCTACGGACTAAGACTGGGGGGCCATTAAAGGTCATGTGCGTGGAAAGGGCGGGGCCAACTCAATATTGAACCCTACGGACTAAGACTGGGGGGCCATTAAAGGTCATGTGTGTGGAAAGGGCGGGGCCAACTCAATATTGAACCCTACGGACTAAGACTGGGGGGCCATTAAAGGTCATGTGCGTGGAAAGGGCGGGGCCAACTCAATATTGAACCCTACGGACTAAGACTGGGGGGCCATTAAAGGTCATGTGCGTGGAAAGGGCGGGGCCAACTCAATATTGAACCCTATGGACTAAGACTGGGAGGCCATTAAAGGTCATGTGTGTGGAAAGGGCGGGGCCAACTCAATATTGAACCCTACGGACTAAGACTGGGGGGCCATTAAAGTTCATGTGCGGGCGGCCCAATACTTTCACAATTAGTGTAAATTTTCTATAAATTGTAATCTTTTTCCTGGAAGGTTGTCTCACCCCAGCTTAGAGCTCATCACATAATCGTGACATGTAAGAAACGGACGCACTGGAGCCGGGTACAGACCATATTGGGACATTGCTGAAAAAAGCGAAACGTCATATAGATGGTAGCAGAAGTCCGCACACAGAACACTCATCAGAAATATACCCGTGTCTGTCATCCGGAGTGCCAGCAGGGCCATGATCACTTCCTCTATATAATTACTGTATGTTTGGGAAATGAGAAGTCCATATGTTGCGGAAAGACTTAATAGAAGCATCAATCATTCATGTTGGGCTTTAGGTTTGCTGGGTAATGACTGACTGTATGTCCTTCTATCCAGAAGACGTAGCGTGGGTTATAAAACAGGAAAAGCTCCTATGGACCGTGTGTCAGACGGGGGTGGACATTTTTTTTAAAAACCTGCTTGTCCAGGGACTAAGTCGGTGCCCCAGTCTACTTGTCCCTCATGACCATCTACTTTTTCTGATAAAAATTGTTGTTTTTTTTAACCAAAACCGTATTTAAATCTGCTTTAACCACTTCCAGTCCGGACACTTCCCCCCCCCCTTCCAGTCCGGACTCTTTCCCCCCCTTCCAGTCCGGACGCTTTCCCCCCTTCCAGTCCGGACGCTTTCCCCCCCTTCCAGTCCGGACTCTTTCCCCCCCTTCCAGTCCGGACGCTTTCCCCCCCTTCCAGTCCGGACGCTTTCCCCCCCTTCCAGTCCGGACGCTTTCCCCCCCTTCCAGTCCGGACGCTTTCCCCCCCTTCCAGTCCGGACGCTTTCCCCCCCTTCCAGTCCGGACGCTTTCCCCCCCTTCCAGTCCGGACGCTTTCCCCCCCTTCCAGTCCGGACGCTTTCCCCCCCTTCCAGTCCGGACGCTTTCCCCCCCTTCCAGTGCGGACGCTTTCCCCCCCTTCCAGTGCGGACGCTTTCCCCCCCTTCCAGTGCGGACGCTTTCCCCCCCTTCCAGTGCGGACGCTTTCCCCCCCTTCCAGTGCGGACGCTTTCCCCCCCTTCCAGTGCGGACGCTTTCCCCCCCTTCCAGTGCGGACGCTTTCCCCCCTTCCAGTGCGGACGCTTTCCCCCCCTTCCAGTGCGGACGCTTTCCCCCCTTCCAGTGCGGACGCTTTCCCCCCCTTCCAGTGCGGACGCTTTCCCCCCCTTCCAGTGCGGACGCTTTCACCCCCCTTCCAGTCCGGACGCTTTCACCCCCCTTCCAGTCCGGACACATTCACCCTCTTCCTGTCCTGGCCAATTTTCAGCTTTCAGCGCTATCACACTTTGGATGACAATTGCGCGGTCATGCAACACTGTACCCATATGAATTTTTTAGCATTTTTTTTAGACCGAAAAGTGCCAGTCAGTGCCACGTAACAGTGCCATATATCAGTGCTGCTTTTCAGTGCCCATCAGTGATGCCTGTCAATGCCCATCCGTGGCACCTACCAGTGCCAATAAATTGACCTACATTTATTTAAGAAAATTGATTTTATTGGATATGTTTTATTGCCGAAAGTAAAAAATAATGTTTTTTTCAAAAATGTTGGTCTTTTTTGTTTATATAATAAAAAAATGTAAAACCCAGCAGGATCAAAACCCACCAAAAGAAAGCTCTATATGTGTGAAAAATGATGTAAATTTAGGTGCAGTGTTGCATGACCACGCAGTTACCAGTTAAAGTAGCACAGTGCTGAGTAGCAAAAAATGGCCTGGTCATGAAGGGGGTAAAACCTTCCAGAGGGCAAGTGGTAAACCACTTCCAGTCCGGACGCTTTCACCCCCTTCCAGTCCGGACGCTTTCACCCCCTTCCAGTCCGGACGCTTTCACCCCCTTCCAGTCCGGACGCTTTCACCCCCTTCCAGTCCGGACGCATTCACCCCCTTCCAGTCCGGACGCATTCACCCCCTTCCAGTCCGGACGCATTCACCCCCTTCCAGTCCGGACGCATTCACCCCCTTCCAGTCCCGACGCTCCCCCCCCCCCCCCACTCTAAGTCCGGACGGTTTCCCCCCCCCTTCCAGTCTGGACACTTTCACCCCCTTCCAGTCCGGACACTTTCACCCCCTACCAAATTAGTTTATAACCAAAAGTTATAATTTAAAAAAATTTTTTATACATTTTTATTTTTTTTTATACTTGTTTTTTTTTTCTTCTACATACCTTCACCCTAGCAGTGCAGGGTCACCATGGTGACACTGTACTACTTGTGGGGGGTGATGAAGACTTTTTTTTTTTTTTTTTACACTGATTGCTTTTACACCCATACAGGCTGTAAAAACAATCATTTCTCCTTCTCTCTGGCTGCATTCTTGCAGCCATTGAGATCTACTGTGTGTGCTGTGATTGGTCACAGCTTGTTACATGGTACAAGGCTGTTGTGAATAGCCCTGTACCATGTGACCTCTGTGATCATTCACAGATTTCACACATAGTAAGCAATGATGTCAGAAGTGACATCTTGCTTACTACTCTGCATGTGATCACTGATTGGCCAGTCAGTGATCACATGATCGGGACCTCGCACGGAGGTCCCCTCCGACGATCGGTGTTTCACTGTGTCCGGAGGACACAGCGAGCACCGGAGCGTGGTGCTGCGCGCTCCCAGGGAGCGTGCACAGTCCATAATGGCGGGTGCCATTTATGAACGGTAACCCGCCCCTGGACTGCCTCCGTCCCTCCGTTTTATATACAGCAGCCGGATGGCAAGTGGTTAAGTAATGTCTGGGGCTTTTAAAAACAAAAGGGGCTTTATGGCGAATTAAACGTTTAATATTTTTAACATTGCGCTGTTTATCTCCTTCTCCCCTCCATGCCTGTCTCCAGCCTCGCCCCCCAGGACTAACAGGGAGGAGAGAGACCTTGCAATGTAATGAGCACAGATTGGCTGCTCATCAAGGAAAGGGAGCGCCGGGCTTATACTTTATCCCTTTCGCTGTCAGAGATGTTTTTGCGTTTTTTGCACACGTTTAAAAAAAAATAATTTACTCATCTGAAATCAGAGACCCTAAAGAACAAAATAGCGGTAGTTCCATTTTTTTTACGTTACACAATATTATCACAAAGGTCTGGAAATGCAAAATTTCACAAAAAAATACACTTAAGGTAATTTTAGGGCACAAAAAGCAATACATTTTCCAATTTTTTTGCATCGAGTAAATAGATATCCAACATGTCAAACCTTAAATTTGCGTGCTCTCGTGAAATGGCATCAAACTTTAGTCCCCTATATTTTCTATAGGCGACGCCCCTAAATTGCCCCTTATAGGTCATCGATTTAGCGTTACGGAGGAGGTCTGATGCTAGAATTATCGCTCTCATTCTGGCGTGTGCGTGGTGATATGTAAGATGTGTATCGCAATCGTCGTTTTCATGCGTAGGTGCCCCAGCGCGTGCTTTTATGTTTGTACATGCATATATGGGGGGGTGGGGGTGGGGACCTTGAAAAATTTTGGAGGGGTTATATGTTTGGGTGTAACTTTAATTTTTTTTAAAAAAATGTATACTTTTTTTTATTTCATCACATGGGGACAAAAAGATGATTTTTGGTGACAGGTTCTCTTTTTTTTAAACATCCAGGGTCTGAATGTCTCCCCTGTGCTCTATTGAACGTAATGCAGTGCACATCGCACCGCATTACATTCTTTCCCGACCTCGATGGGAGGGAATCTGTCAACGGGTACCCGGAAGTGATGTCACATCCGGGGCACATTCCGGGTCAGGACAAGAAGGGGAGTGTAGCGGATGTGTCTGCTCTCCTCCCTCCCCTATACCTGCTGGCAGCCACTGAGTGATCCCGGGCCCGCAGATGGGCAAGCGGAGCCCAGGATACATAGCGAGGGGGGGGGGGCTGTGGCTGGCAACATAGTGGACTCAGCATTCAGGCGGAAAGCTTCCACATGATGGATGAGCCCTGCTGCTTGTGTATTAACACTTTTCTGGCGGTATCGGGGTATTCAAAAGTCCTGCCACTAATTCATGCAAATCTTATGACAGTTCCAACCCCTAGGACACTCAGGTAGTCCTTATTTGCACCATTTTTTCAAGGTGTCACTGGTTACTAGCACACAGTTTCCTACACAGCATCCTAGCAACCAATGATACTATGCAGCTGACAGCATCCTAGCAGCCAAGGACACTGTGGAGCAAACAGCATCCTAGCAATCCGTGACGCTACAACACCAACAGCATCCTAGTAACCTCAGCCTTGTAGCCGTCACTGTTCTAGCAACCAATGACATTCTGCAACTGACTACTTCCTAGTGACCAACAGCACTGTGTTTAGCTGACCATGTCCTAGCAACCACTGATGTTGTGTGGCCCCAGGGATGAACATGTGATGAGAATTGACGGTCTAGTTTGGACAGCTGAGAGAGTCCAAACAACCAATGAGGCTGGGCAGCTGACAGCATCCCAGCAACAAATAATTATTATTATACAGGATTTATAGCACCAACAGTTTGCTCAGCACTTTATAATATAAAGGGAGACATTACAGCAACAATACAGTTCAATACAAGAGAGTTAGGAGGGCCCTGATCCTGGGAGCTTACAATCTAAGAGGGAGGGGCTGGTAGTACAAAAGGTAATAACTGTGGGGGATGGACTGATAGGAGGAATAGAAGATTATGTTATTAGCTGAAGGTGGGATGGGCTTTCCTGAAGAGAGAAGTTTTCAGAGATCGCCTAAAAGTGGGCAGAGTAGGCGATAGTCGGATAGATTGGGGTAGAGAGTTCCAGAGGATAGGGGAGGCTCTGGAGAAGTCCTGGAGATGAGCATGGGAGGAGGAGACGAGGGAGCTAGAGAGCAGAAGGTTGTGCGAGGAGTGGAGAGGACGGTTTGGGTGATATTTGGAGACAAGATTGGTGATGTAATTTGGAGCAGAGGTATACAGTGAAGGAAATGCGTATTTGCTCCCCTGCTGATGTTGAGTGATCGCCCCTCACAAAGAAATGATCGGTCTAAAAATCAAATGTTCGGTGTTTTGTAACACTGAGAGACAGAATAGCAACAACAAATTCAGCAGAAATGCGTCTAACAAATGATGACTGATCTGCATGTTCATGAGGGAAAGAAGGATTTGCTCCCCTATCATTCAGCAGGATTTCTGGCTCCCAGGTGTCTTTCATACAGGTAACAAGCTGAGATTAGAAGCAGTCTCTTAAAGGGAGTGCTGCTAATCTCATTGTGTTACCTGTATAAAAGACACCTGTCCACAGGAGCAATCAAACCATCAGATTCCAAACTCTCCACCATGGCAAAGACCAAAGAGCTGTCCAAGGATGTCAGGGACAAGATGGTAGACCTACACAAGGCTGGACTGGGCTCCAAACTATGGCCAAGCAGCTTGGTGAGAAGGTGACAACAGTTGGTGCAATCATTCACAAATGGAAGAAACACAAAACAAGTGTCAGTCTCCCTAGGTCTGGTGCACCATGCAAGATCTCCCCTCGTGGAGTGTCAGTGATCATGAGAACAGTGAGGAATCATCCCAGAACTACACGTGAGGATCTTGTCAATGATCTCCAGGCAGCTGGGACCACAGTCACCAAGAAAACAATTGGTAACACACTACGCCGACAAGGACTGAAATCCTGCAGTGCCGCAAGGTCCCTCTGCTCAAGAAAGCACATGTCCAGGCCCATCTGAAGTCCTCCTCTGCATCATTCAGATGTTCAGTGGCAGACTGGTGGGAAGTGTTGTGGTCAGATGAGACCAAAATCCAGCTCTTTGGCATCAACTCAACTCGCCGTGTTTAGAGGAGGAGGAATGCTGCCTATGACCCCAAGAACACCATCCCAACTGTGAAACATGGGGGTGGAAACATTCTGCTTTCGGGGACAGGACAACTGCACCGCATCAAAGGGACGATGGACGGGGCAATGTACCATCAAATGTTGGGTGAGAACCTTCTTCCCTCAGCCAGGGCATTGAAAATGGGTCATGGATGGGTGTTCCAGCATGGCAATGACCCAAAACACACGGCCAAGGCAAAGGAGTGGCTCAAGAAGAAGCACATTAAGGTCCTGGAGTGGCCTAGCCAATCACCAGACCTTAATCCGATTGACAATCTGTGGAGGGATCTGAAAGTTCGAATTGCCAAACGTCAGCCACCAAACCTTAATGACTTGGAGAGGATCTGCCAAGAGGAGTGGGCCAAAATCCCTCCTGAGATGTGTGCAAACCTGGGGGCCAACTCCAGGAAACGTCTGACCTCTGTGATTGCCAACAAGGGATTTGCCAAGTACTAGAAGCAGAATCTGATGCTTAAAGCCTGGTTTCTGTAATAGCTGATAGGTTAAGGGAGCGGGAGACAAAAAGGTCATGGACGGAGGTGAGCTTATTCCAGACAGAGCGGGCATTCCAGAGTGCACATGAAAAAGGGAGGGTGGTTTTTAGGAGCACGGGGATTGGGATTAAATTGAGTGGATTGCGGCTATGGGCAGTACAGTGGCTAAATATGGGCAGCACAGTGGCTAAATGGTTAGCACTTCCGCCTGGCAGTACTGGGGTAGTTGGTTCGAATCTTAGCCACGGCACCTCCTGCCTGGAGTTTTCATGTTCTCCCTGTGCCTGTGTGGGTTTCCTCCGGGTACTCTGGTTTCCTCCCTCACTCCAAAGACAAACTGGTAGGTGAATTGGCTCCTGTCTAAATTGGCCCTAGCATGTGTATGTATGAATGTGAGTTAGGGACCTTAGATTGTACCCCTTGAGGGTTAGGGACTGATGTGAATGTACAATGTATATGTAAAGCGCTGCGCAAATTGATGGCACTATATTAGTACCTGGAATAAATAAATAAATATTCCTGGAGGAAGGAGGGTGCCTGGTGTGGGGGTGAGATACTGGAGGACCAGGTTTTGGGGAGATATCCACAGAGGTTAGAAGGAGGGTGGGGAAAGTAAGATGGGAGTGGGATGTACAGTTGTGTTCAAAATAGTAGCAGTCAGACATCACTAACCGGATCAATCTCTGTTTTTGGTGGAAATGATATTTCTACATGGCAGATAATTTCCTAGCCGGTGTAGTAGAGTCATAGAAATCCAACAGACCCGACAGTCATGACATACGTGCTGCTGATTCTGTGTCATTGAATCACTCATTGAAAGGGGCGTGTTCACAATAATAGCCGTGTGGAGTTCTATTAGTGAGGTCATACATTCTTTAATAAACAGGTGGCAATTATTGCCCTTATTTAAGGAAGGAAGGCAGCAAATGTTGGACATGCTGGTTACAGTGCATTTCTCTCTGAAATTCTGAGGAAAATGGGTCGTTCCAGACATTGTTCAGAAGAACAGCGTACCGCGATTAAAAAGTTGATTGGAGAGGGGAAAACATATAAAGAAGTGCAGAAAATGATCGGCTGCTCAGCTAAAATGATGGCAAATGCTTTAAAATGGCGACCAAAACCTGAAAGACGCGGAAGAAAGCGAAAAACTACCATTGGAATGGATAGAAGAATAGCCAAAATGGGGCGGACTCAGCCAACAATCAGCTCCAGGAAGATGAAAGAAGGTGTGACGTTCCCTGTGAGGACTCAGCCAACAATCAGCTCCAGGAAGATGAAAGAAGGTGTGACGTTCCCTGTGAGGACTCAGCCAACAATCAGCTCCAGGAAGATGAAAGAAGGTGTGACGTTCCCTGTGAGGACTGTTACAATTAGAAGACGCCGATGTGAAGCCAAGCTATCTGCAAGAAGTCCCCGCAAAGTCCCACTGTTGGGAAAAAGACGTGTGCTGAAGAGGTTACAATCTGCCAAACAGCACATTGACCGGCCTAAAGAGAAATGACGCAACATTTTGTGGATTGATGAAAGTAAGATTGTTCTTTTTGGGTCTAGTGGGCGGAGACAGTTTGTCAGACGACCCCCAAACACTGAATTCAAGCCACAGTACACTGTGAAGACCGTGAAGCATGGTGGTGCAAGCATCATGATATAGGGATGTTTCTCATACTCCGGTGTTGGGCCTATTTATCGCATACCAGGGATCATGGATCAGTTTGAATCCATCAGAATACTTGAAGAGGTCATGTTGCCTTATGCTGAAGAGGAAATGCCCTTGAAATGGGGGTTCCAACAAGACAACGACCCCAAACACACCAGTAAACGGGCAACATCTTGGTTCCAGACCAACAAGATGGACGTTATGGAGTGGCCAGCCCAATCCCCGGATCTTCATCCAATAGAAAACTTGTGGGGTGACATCAAAAATGCAGTTTCTGAGGCCAAACCAAGAAATAGAGAAGAACTGTGGAATGTGGTCCAATCATCCTGGGCTGGTATACCTGATCACAGGGGCCAGAAGTTGGGGGACTCCATGCAACACAGATGTACAGCAGTTCTCAGAAACAGTGCGACTACAACCAAATATTCATGAAGTCATTCAAAGGAAAGCAAAATCTTCAAACATTTCTCAGTTTATATAGTGAATGTTGGAGTTTGTAAAGAAGAATACAAACACTGAGATTTTTTTGAACCGTCTAATATTCACTTTTCTTCCATTTTTTTAGAGGAACAACACAAATTTGATGTATTTTTCTTCCTGTTGTGATTTGGAATAGAATGTGTCGTGTTCCCAATGCATTTGTGTGGATGGAAATAAAAGGATTAGAAGGATTTTCAGCTTTAGTCACCTTTTTCAACAGACTGCTATTATTGTGAACACAACTGTATATGAGTGCACATGCCTTCCAGTCCTGGTGTTTGGGTCAGCAGGAGAGTGAAGTATCAGCAGGAGGTGATGAGAGCCGTAGTAGGGAGATGGTAGCAGTGCGGATGAGATGTATAAGCTGTGAGGAGGAGCAGAGGGGTGAAGAGATTAGATTTTGAGAACAGAGGACAGTAATATGAAGGAGGAGTAGGGGCGTCATATTCAAAGGTACACAGTGTGGGAATCAGACTTGTAGGAGATGTTCCCCGGGGTGTTTCCTTGCAGTCCATCCAGCATGCAGTACAGTTCTTTGTTGTATCTTCCTGCTGCTTGAGTTATCCTGCTGTTTTGCACTCCAGCAGAAAATGCCCCCACACAGGACAATGCCCCCATCTGTGACCTCCCCCATAAACTGGTCTAAATTTTTAGGGAGATGATCAAATGAGCAACTCCTCTCCACCCCAATTAGGAAGTGATAAGGATCACATGAATTTGGGGGGAGGTTGGTCAAGACCAGACACAGGCCAAAGTCATAAAAGATGATTGATTCTGCACAAATGACTCTGTGCAGCCCACAGCATCCTAGCGATCAATGGTGCTGTGTAACCGACAGCACCCTAGCAACCACTGACACTGCAGCCCCAGGGGTAAACATGCACTGAGGATGGAATGTCCAGTATGGACAGCCAAGAGCTTCCACCCTACCAATGATGCTGTGCAGCTGTCAGTGTCCTAGCAACCAATGATGCTGTGTAGCTGACAGCATCCTAGCAACCTATGGCTTTGTGTAGCCAACAGAATCCTAGCAACTTCTGACACTGTAGCTCCCAAGAGGCACTGAACATGCACTGAGGATGGAGAGTCCAGTATGGACAGCCAAGAGCATCCAAGCAACCAATGATGCTAAGCAGCAGACAGCTTTCTAGCAACCAATGATGATGGAGTTTCCAGGCACTTCAGCCTCAGGAACACAAAAGGTTGTCACTAATGAGTCTACAACGAATGTCATGAATAGTATTCAGTGTTCCAAATAGCTTTTCATAAGTTTGACAGATTCCTCAACCGTTCCTCCACTCCATCTAAAACAAAAAGTCTCGGCAGGAATCAGGAGTTAAACGTTGGCATTTTCTTCTCACCTTCAGGGACTACGACCGGGAAAACTTTGCCGATAACCAGATCCCCCTGTTGGTCATCGGCACTAAACTGGACCAGATCCCAGAGGCCAAACGCACAGAGGTCCTGATCCGCACCGCGTTTCTGGCGGAGGATTTCAATGCCGAAGAGATGAATCTGGTGAGTGATCCCCTCTCTGTGGGGGGCTAATATAGCAAGCTGTGAGGAGAGCCAAGAAGTCAAAAGGCCGCAGTCTGCCCAACGTCTGTGAGTGTCAGCCAGTGGAGCTCAAGTGTCACAAGCAATTTTTTAAAAAAATTTTAAAAATGTATTTTATTTTTTAATATCATTTGTTTTGTTTTTTTAACATACTATCACCAGCAATTTTATTTATTTATTCCGTTATCTTTTTAAAAAAATAACCCAAATTAGTTTATAACCAAAAATTATAATTTTGAACATTTTTTTTTTTTACTTTTTTTTTTATTATTTTATATTATTTTTTATTTTTTTACATACTGACACCCTAGCAGTACAGTGTCACCATGGTGTACTGTGGGGGGTGATGAAGATTTTTTTTTTTTTTTTTACACTGATTGCTTTTACACCCATAAAGGCTGTAAAAGCAATCATTTCTCCTTCTCTCTGGCTGCATTCCTGTAGCCATTGAGAAATACTGTGTGAGCTGTGATTGGTCACAGCTTGTCACATGGTACAAGGCTGTTGTGAATAGCCCTGTACCATGTGATCTCTGTAATCATTCACAGATTTCACATGTAGTAAGCAATGATGTCAGAAGTGACATCTTGCTTACTACTCTGCATATGATCACTGATTGGCCAATCAGCGATCACATGATCAGGACCTCACACAGAGGTCCCGTACAGCGATCGGTGTTCCACTGTGTCCGGAGGACACAGCAGGCGCCGGATCGCGGTGCTGCGTGCTCCCGGGGAGCGCGCACAAGCAGGGAGCGAGGAGGACATTTATATACAGCGGGCGGACGGGAAGTGGTTAACCACTTCCAGTCCGGACACTTTCACCCCCTTCCTGTCACTTTCCCCCCCTTCCGGTCCAGACACTTTCCCCCCCTTCCTGTCCGGACACTTTCCCCCCCTTCCTGTTCAGGCCAATTTTCAGCTTTCAGCACTATAACACTTTGAATGACAATTGCGCGGTCATGCAACACTGTACCCATATGAATTTTTTAGCATTTTTTTGAGACAGATAAAGCTTTATTTTGGTGGTATTTATTGATCACTGGGATTTTTATTTTTTTTGCTATGTAAATAAAAACATCCAAAAATTTTTCTTATACAATTTTGCAAATAAATAATATTTCATCATAAATGTTGGCCAAGATTTATTCCGTTATATTTTTAGTAAAAAAAAAATAACCCAAATTAGTTTATAACTAAAAATTATAATTTTTAAACATTTTTTTTTACTTTTTTTTATTTTTTTATAATATTTATGGGTTTATTTTTTTTTACATACTGTCACCCTAGCAATACAGAGTAGCCATGGTGACACTGTACTAGTGGGGGGGTGATGAAGAGTTTTTTTTTTTACACTGATTGCTCTTACACCCATAAAGGCTGTAAAAGCAATAATTTCTCCTTCTCTCTGGCTGCATTCCTGCAGCCATTAAGAAATACTGTGTGAGCTGTGATTGGTCACAGCTTGTCAAATGGTACGAGGCTTTTGTGAATAGCAATGTACCATGTGATCTCTGTGATCATTCACAGATTTCACACGTAGTAAGCAATGATGTCAGAAGTGACATCTTGCTTACTACTCTGCATGTGATCACTGATTGGCCAATCAGTGATCACATGATCGGGACCTCGCACAGAGGTCCCGTCCGACGATCGGTATTCCACTGGGTCCAAAGGACACAGCGGGCGCCGGATCGCGGTGCTATGCGCTCTCAGGGATCGCGCACAAGCAGGGTACAGTCAGGCCGTTTATAAACGGCCACCTGTCCCTGCACTGCCACCGTCCAGCCGTTTACATACATGGGCCGGACAGGAAGTGGTTAAAGCGTCACTTATTTTTAAGAACCGTAGTTTGGCGCCATTCCACAAGCATTTTCAATTTTGAAGCATGACATGATAGATGTATATTTACTCATCCTCTTTTATATTATACAAAAAAAACCCGGAGTTATGTTTTGGTTTTTTTTAATGCATTAAAGTGTCATTTCCAAAAAAAATTGTGTTTTAAAAATCGCTGCGCAAATACCGCGTGACATAAAAAATTGCAGCGACTGCTATTTTATTCTCCAGGGCCTCTGCTATAAAAAAAAAAAAAATCTATTATATTTGGGGGTTCTAAGTAATTAAAGTTTGATTGAAGCGTTTGGGAAGCGTTTTTACCGCTTCCCAAACGCCTCTGCCAATTCTGCACAGGAGCGTTTGCGTTGCGTCGCGGCAAAACAGACTCCTCTGGTCGAGTCAGGAGGCGTTGAAGCCTCCTATTCTCATCTATGGTGCCGCTCTGCAAACGCCCGGCCGGCGTGTACGGTTGCGGGGCGTTTGCGGAGCGGTAACACCATTCAAATGCATTATAGGCGTTTGTGGGGCGTTTTTAACGCTCGGCAAACGCCTAGCAACCACCGCTAAACCGCGCATGCGTTTGCGGAGCATTTGCCGAGCGTTAAAAAACGCTCCGCAAACGCCGGACCAACGCTTGCCAAACGCTATAGGGGCGTTTGGCAAGCGGTGGTAAAAGAGCCAAGTGTGAACGAGCCCTAAGAGAAGTGTCACAACTGTCCCGGTAAGGAAGTGGTATGTGGGATAATCTTCTACAATCGGGAATCGGTGAGCGTGACACACTTGCACAGGCAGGTTGTGGTTTGTGTAGCCATTTCTAGGTTTGAAGGTGCCTATGTAAACACAATCTTTTTTTTTTTTTCAGGACTGCAACAACACGCGTGGCCTTGCTGCCGGATCCTCCAACGCCGTCAAACTTAGCAGGTTCTTTGACAAGGTAATGTCTTTGACTAGAATAGAGAGGAATAGGAGAGGAATAGAGAGGATCCATTGCCTCTTTACTGGGTTTAGTTCTTTCCCCCTGATTGCGTCATGTGTGACATCATACATTTTCTTGGCCCTAGGCCACACCCCAAACCACAGGTGTCAAACACAAGGCCCCCAGGCCGAATCCGGCCCTGCAGGCCATTTCATGTGGCCCTTGCACCTCTCTGTCAGGTAGCCCCTTGTCTCCGCCCCCAGCTTGTCGCAGCAGAGCAGAGAATAGAACTCCTCTGCAAAATCCTGTACCTCTCTGTGCAGCTGCAGCTCATCTCTGCCTCCCCTGGTCTCAGCATTCAGCAGACTCTGGTAACTGACGCCACTCCTTCTCTGGTCCTCCTCCAGACCCGGCACTTTCTGCTTTCCAGCTCTGATCCCAAAGGGGGTGCACAGTGATGTTATGGAGGGTGTAGGATTCTTGACATCTGATGTAATTGGGGGGGGGTGCTGTGGACATCTAGTCTTACAGATTCAACTGGCCCTTTGAGGGCAAATATATATATAAATAAATAAATACATATATATTTATACATTTATAAATATATAATTTTTTTTTTTTTTTAATATATACAGGTGAAACTCAAAAAATTAGTATATCGTGCAAAAGTTCATTTATTTCAGTGCAGCAACTTAATAGGTGAAACTAATATATGAGATAGACTCTTTCCATGCAAAGCAAGATAGTTCAAGCCGTGATTTGTCATCATTGTGATGATTATGGCTTACAGCTCATGAAAACCCCAAATCCACAATCTCAGAAAATGAGAATATTGTGAAAAGGTGGAATAATCTCGGCTCAAAGTGTCCCACTCTAATCAGCTCATTCAGCCATAACACCTGCAAAGGGTTCCTGAGCCTTTAAATGGTCTCTCAGTCTGGTTCAGTAGGAATCACAATCAGGGGAAAGACTGCTGACCTGACACCATCACTGACACCCTCCATAAGGAGGGAAAGCCTCACAAGGTAATTGCAGAAGAAGTTGGATGTTCCCAAAGTGCTGTATCAAAGCACATTAATAGAAAGTTATGTGGAAGAAAAAGTTGCACAAGCAGCAGGGATGACTGCAGCCTGGAGAGGATTGTCAGGAAAAGGCCATTCAAAAGTGTTGGACTTTCACAAGGAGTGGACTGAGGCTGGAGTCAGTGCATCAAGAGCCACCACACACAGACAGATCCTGGACATGGGCTTCAAATGTCGTATTCCTCTTGTCAAGCCGCTCCTGAACAACAAACAACGTCAGAAGCGTCTTACCTGGGCTAAAGAAAAACAGACCTGGTCTGCTGCTCAGTGGTCCAAAGTCCTCTTTTCTGATGAGAGCAACTTTTGCATCTCATTTGGAAACCAAGGACCCCGAGTATGGAGGAAGAATGGAGAGGCCCAAGGACCCAGAGTATGGAGGAAGAATGGAGAGGCCCAAGGACCCCGAGTATGGAGGAAGAATGGAGAGGCCCAAGGACCCCGAGTATGGAGGAAGAATGGAGAGGCCCAAAGACCCCGAGTATGGAGGAAGAATGGAGAGGCACACACTACAAGATGCTTGAAGTCCAGTGTGAAGTTTCCACAGTCTGTGTTGATTTGGGGAGCCATGTCATCTGCTGGTGTTGGTCCTCTGTGCTTCATTAAGTCCAGGGACAACACAGCCGTCTACCAGGAGATTTTGGAGCACTTCATGCTTCCTTCCGCAGACTAGCTTTATGGGGATGCTGACTTCATTTTCCTGCCCAAAACACCAAAACCTGGTTCAATGACCATGGGATTACTGTGCTTGATTGGCCAGCAAACTCGCCTGACCTGAATCCCATAGAGAATCTATGGGGCATTGCCAAGAGAAAGATGAGACATGAGACCGAACAATGCAGAAGAGCTGAAGGCCGCTATGGAAGCATCCTGGTCTTCCAGTGCCACAGGCTGATAGCTTCCATGCCACGCCGCATTGAGGCAGTAATTGCTGCAAAAGGGGCCCCAACCAAGTACTGAGTACATATGCAGCTTCTACTTCTCAGAGGTCCGATATTGTTCTATGTACAATCCGTGTTTTATTGATTGCATGGAATATTCTCATTTTCTGAGATTGTGGATTTGGGGTTTTCATGAGCTGTAAGCCATAATCATCACAATGATGACAAATCACGGCTTGAACTATCTTGCTTTGCATGGAATGAGTCTCATATATTAGTTTCACCTTTTAAGTTGCTGCACTGAAATCAATGAACTTTTGCACAATATTCTAATTTTTCGAGTTTCACCTGTGTGTGTGTGTGTGTATATATATTTTTTTTAATAAATATTTATTGCACCGAACTGACAATTCTGGTGGCGAAAAACTATACCGAAAATTCAGAAAGCATGTGGCCGAAAACCAAACCAAAATGTCTGCGTATGTGGGGGTGGGGAGGCTCTTATTTTTTTTTCTACTTTCATGTATAATATTTTTTTTTTTTTTTTTTACTTATGATTTTATTGCTATCACATAAGGGACCAATTGTCCCCTATGTGATAGCATATGAGTGACAGGTCCTCTTTGTAGGGGGGAGAGGGACAGTGTGTGCAAGGAGGGAGCAGGAGAGGAGCAGTGTATACAGTGAGGTCGCAGTGTATACAGAGAGGCTCTCTCACTGGCTGTCACTATACAGTCATGGCCGAAATTGTTGGCACCCTTGATATTTCTCCAGGAAATCATGTATTTCTCACGAAACGTATTGCATTAACACATGTTTTGCTATACACATGTTTATTCCCTTTGTGTGTATTGGGACAAAACAAAAAAAGGGAGGAAAGAAAGCAAATTCGACATAATGTCACACAAACCTCCAAAAATGGGCTGGACAAAAGTATTGGCACCCTTTCACAACTGCGGATAAATAAGAATGTTACAAGCATGTGATGCTCCTGTAAACTCACCTGGGGCAAGTAACAGGTGTGGGCAATATAGAAATCACACCTGAAAGCAGATAAAAAGGAGAGACGTTCACTTAACCTTTGCATTGTGTGTCTGTCTGTGCCACACTAAGCATGGACAACAGAAAGAGGAGACGAGAACTGTCTGAGGACCTGAGAACCAAAATTGTGGCAAAATATCAACAATCTCAAGGTTACAAGTCCATCTCCAGAGAACTAGATTTGCCTTTGTCCACAGTGCGCAACATTATCAAGAAGTTTGCAACCCATGGCACTGTAGCTAATCTCCCTGGTCGTGGACGGATGAGGAAAATTGATGAAAGATTGCAACGCAGAATAGTCCGGATGGTGGATAAGCAGCCCCAAACATGTTCCAAAGACATTCAAGCTGTCCTGCAGGCTCAGGGAGCATCAGTGTCAGCGCGAACTATCCGTCGACATTTAAATGAAATGAAACGCTATGGCAGGAGACCCAGGAGGACCCCACTGCTGACACAGAGACATAAAAAAGCAAGACTACAGTTTGCCAAAATGTACTTGAGTAAGCCAAAAGCCTTCTGGGAAAACGTCTTGTGGACAGATGAGACCAAGATAGAGCTTTTCGGTAAAGCACATCATTCTACTGTTTACCGAAAACGGAATGAGGCCTACAAAGAACAAAACACAGTACCTACGGTAAAATATGGTGGAGGTTCAATGATGTTTTGGGGTTGTTTTGCTGCCTCTGGCACTGGGTGCCTTGACTGTGTGCAAGGCATCATGAAATCTGAGGATTACCAAAGGATTTTGGGTCGCACTGTAGGGCCCAGTGTCAGAAAGCTGGGTTTGCGTCCAAGATCCTGGGTCTTCCAGCAGGACAATGACCCCAAACATACGTCAAAAAGCACTCAGAAATGGATGGCAAAGAAGCGCTGGAGAGTTCTGAAGTGGCCAGCAATGAGCCCAGATCTAAATCCCATTGAACACCTGTGGAGAGATCTTAAAATTGCTGTTGGGAAAAGGTGTCCTTCCAATAAGAGAGACCTGGAGCTGTTTGCAAAGGAAGAGTGGTCCAAAATTCCGGGTGAGAGGTGTCAGAAGCTTATTGATGGTTATAGGAAGCGACTGATTTCAGTTATGTTTTCCAAAGGGTGTGCAACCAAATATTAAGTTAAGGGTGCCAATACTTTTGTCCAGCCCATTTTTGGGGTTTTGTGTGACATTATGTCATATTTGCTTTTCTGCCTCTGTTTTATATTTGTTCCAATACATACAAAGGGAATAAACATGTGTATAGCAAAACATGTGTTAATGCAATACCTTTTTTGTGTGAAATACTTGATTTTCAGGAAAAATATCAAGGGTGCCAACAATTTCGGCCATGACTGTATGTCAGTGCCGGTTTTTAAATGCAAACTAAAAAGAAACTTTGTTTCTTTCAGCTCGGGATAGAAACTAAGAAAACTTTCTTTTAGCTCGGGAAAGAAACTGTTTCTTGTAGCTCGGGAAAGAAACTAAAAAGAAACTTTGTTTCTTTTAGCTCGGGAAAGAAACTAAAAAAACTTTCTTTTAGCTCGGGAAAGAAACTTAAAAGAAATTGTGTCTTTTAGCTCGGGAAAGAAACTAAAAAGAAACTTTCTTTTAGCTCGGGAAAGAAACTAAAAAGAAACTTTATTTTAACTCGGGAAAGAAAATAAAAAGAAACTTTATTTTAACTCGGAAAATAAACTAAAAGAAACTTTGTTTCTTTTAGCTCAGTAAAGAAACTAAAAAGAAACTGTTTCTTTTAGCTCGGGAAAAGTGACAGCTGATTCTCTGAGCTATAGTGAAGAAAAAAAAACCCCAGCAATTGCATTTAAAAACTGGCACTGACATATAGTGACTGCTCCTCTCCTGCCTTTCTCCACCATCCCCCCTCACTTCTGCAGTACACACAGTCCCCTGTATCGGCTAAATTTCTCCTATCGGCAAAATGTCGATAGAGCTATTTTTGGCCAATGTGTTCCGGTGGCCAAAATTTCGGTGCATCTGTTTTATATATATAATTAAATTTTTTTTTTTTTTACTAAAACTGGAGGGTTCAAAATCTGGTGCAGCTCTACATAGCAACCAATCAGCTTCCAGGTTTTATTGCCAAAGCTGTGCATGCTAGCCAATCAGCTTCTAACTTCAGCCCGTTCAATTAGAAGAGGCTCACGTTAGAAGCTGATTGGCTAGCATTTGAATTAGAACAGGCTGACATTAGAAGCTGATTGGCTAGCATGCACAGCTGCACCAGATCCTGAGTGCTCCAGTTTCAGTAAATCTCCCCCATAGACCTACAGATGGAATGTCGGTATACACACTGCACTTGTCTGGTCTGCAGAGGTGACTTCTGGTCAATGTCTCACCCCATGTGACGTGATTTCTGGTCAATGTCTCATCCTATGTGATGTGACTTCTGGTCAATGTCTCACCCCATGTGACGTGATTTCTGGTCAATGTCTCATCCCATGTGACGTGATTTCTGGTCAATGTCTCACCCCATGTGACGTGATTTCTGGTCAATGTCTCATCCTATGTGACGTGATTTCTGGTCAATGTCTCATCCCATGTGACGTGATTTCTGGTCAATGTCTCATCCCATGTGACGTGATTTCTGGTCAATGTCTCACCCCATGTGACGTGATTTCTGGTCAATGTCTCATCCCATGTGACGTGATTTCTGGTCAATGTCTCATCCCATGTGACGTGATTTCTGGTCAATGTCTCATCCCATGTGACGTGATTTCTGGTCAATGTCTCATCCCATGTGACGTGATTTCTGGTCAATGTCTCATCCCATGTGACGTGATTTCTGGTCAATGTCTCATCCCATGTGACGTGATTTCTGGTCAATGTCTCATCCCATGTGACGTGATTTCTGGTCAATGTCTCATCCCATGTGACGTGATTTCTGGTCAATGTCTCACCCCATGTGACGTGATTTCTGGTCAATGTCTTATCCCATGTGACGTGATTTCTGGTCAATGTCTCATCCTATGTGACGTGATTTCTGGTCAATGTCTCACCCCATGTGACGTGATTTCTGGTCAATGTCTCACCCCATGTGACGTGATTTCTGGTCAATGTCTCATCCTATGTGACGTTATGTTTTTCAGGTAATCGAGAAGCGATATTATTCCAGGGACTCCACCTCGGTGGGTATTTTATCTCCAATATATTCGCTCTAAATGCAGATGATAATATAATGCTGATACAGTGCAGCACTGCTGGAGATGGGGATCCAGGGGCGGACTGACCATTTGGGCACTCAGGGTCTGTAGGGGGCCCCATGAGATGCTCTTGGTACCTTTCATAGTCTATTTTGGATGTGGGCTAGGACACAGGGGCCCCATGATCCCCTATTGCCCGGGACCCCATGAGTTGTCAGTCCACCCCTGTGGGGGTCTATTTAAAAAGTGCAGGAAAATATTGAGCTGTGCTTTACAACTATAAATTGGGGGGGGGGGGGGGCAGATGTATTAAAACTGGAGCAACTGTGTACGCCAGCTGATCAGGTTCTGTTCTCAGTTTGTTAAGTTAAAGTGGTTCTAAAGGCTCAAGGTTTTTTACCTTCATGTATTCTATGCATGAAGGTAAAAAAACCTTCTCTGTGCAGCAGCCCCCCCTAACAAACACTCACCTAAGCCCCCTCTCGATGTGCACAGGAGTCTCAGCTATCCCGGGACTCCCGCTCCTCATTGGCTGAGACAGAAGCGGGAGCCATTGGTTCTCACTGCTGTCAATCACAGCCAATGAGAAGAGAGAGCGGGTGGGGCTGAGCCTCGGATGTGTGTGTGAACTAACACACTGAGCAGCATGTGCCCCCATAGCAAGCTGCTTGCTGTGGGGGCACCCAACAAGAGGGAGGGGCCAGGAGCGCCGGCGGGAGACCCGTGAAGATCTGGAGGATCTGGGCTGTTCTGTGCAAAACCACTGCACACAGTAGGTAAGTATAGACATGTTTGTTGTTTTACCAAAAAAAAAAAATTAGCCTTTAGAATCACTTTAACCAGTTGCTGCCTGTAGCCAGATGGCGGCCGGGCGAACAGCTCGTCCCTCCAGGTGGACGCCATACGGCATCCTTTCAGGACCACGCTGCGGCACAATCTGTCACCAGCCATGTACCTCGGACACGGCCGATGACAGATCTGAGTACCAGCCCCTTTGCCAGTACCATGTGACCTGCTGTGACCAATCACAGCAAGTCACATGACAGTTGTATACAATGGATGGCTTCCTTTCATGTCATCTATTGTATACAAGTGTGTCTAGCTGTGAATGGTCACAGCGATCACATGCACAAGCTAGGCCAATCACAGCCCATCTATGTCATGTGATTAGCCGTGGCCAAATCACAGCTAAGCACAAAAAAAATACCCTGAATGAATCGATTTCATTCAGGTAAATGCTTGCTTATAGCAAAGTAATTCTTTGCTATAAGCAAATTGTGTAAAAAAAATAAAATAAAAAAAAATACTGATCACTTCCCCAAAGTAGTACAATATTACTATGGTAACATTGTACTACTTTGGTCCTAGTGAAATATGAAAAAAAAATCTTAAGAGGAAAAAAATTAATAAAAAATTAAAAATAATAAAAGATATACATATACAATTTATTATTTTTATTTTTTTTTTAATTATCAATTTTTATTTTCGTACTGTCACCAGTCAGTGTCCCTGATCACCGCCATGCCAGTTATATGATGACGCTGTACTGCACTGGTGACAGGATGTAAAATAAAAAATAGTGAAAATCATTTTTTTAATTTCTTCATTTTCCGAAAAATTATGACAAAAAAATTACAACTTCAAAAAACTCGCCATTCCTCTTATGAAGTACGTCGGACTGTCTACTCTGCAAAAAGGGGTCTTTTGGGGGATATCTGTCCTGTCCTGACATTTGGGGGATATCTGTACCGTCCTGACATTTGGGGGATATCTGTCCCGTCCTGACATTTGGGGGATATCTGTAGCGTTCTGACATTTGGGGGATATCTGTACTGTCCTGACATTTGGGGGATATCTGTACCGTCCTGACATTTGGGGTATATCTGTCCTGTCCTGACATTTGGAGGATATCTGTACTGCCCTGACATTTGGGGTATATCTGTCCTGTCCTGACATTTGGGGTATATCTGTCCTGTCCTGACATTTGGAGGATATCTGTACTGCCCTGACATTTGGGGGGATATCTGTCCCGTCCTGACATTTGGGGGATATCTGTACCGTCCTGACATTTGGGGGGATATCTGTCCTGTCCTGACATTTGGGGTATATCTGTCCTGACATTTGGGGGATATCTGTACTGTCCTGACATTTGGGGGATATCTGTACTGCCCTGACATTTGGGGGGATATCTGTCCCGTCCTGACATTTGGGGGATATCTGTACCGTCCTGACATTTGGGGGATATCTGTCCCGTCCTGACATTTGGGGGATATCTGTACCGTGCTGACATTTGGGGGATATCTGTACTGTTCTGACATTTGGGGGATATCTGTACCGTGCTGACATTTGGGGGGATATCTGTACCGTCCTGACATTTGGGGGATATCTGTACTGTCCTGACATTTGGGGGATATCTGTACTGTCCTGACATTTGGGGGATATCTGCACTGTCCTGACATTTGGGGGATATCTGTACTGTCCTGACATTTGGGGGATATCTGTACTGTTCTGACATTTGGGGGATATCTGTACTGTCCTGACATTTGGGGGATATCTGTCCTGTTCTGACATTTGGGGGATATCTGTCCTGTTCTGACATTTGGGGGATATCTGTACTGTTCTGAGATTTGGGGGGTATCTGTCCTGTTTTGACATTTGGGGGATATCTGTACTGTCCTGACATTTGGGGGATATCTGTACTGTCCTGACATTTGGGGGATATCTGTACTGTCCTGACATTTGGGGGATATCTGTACTGTCCTGACATTTGGGGGATATCTGTCCTGTTCTGACATTCTTGGGCCTCCAGAAATCAGATTGGCCATCAGTACTTCAGGATTGATCAATATTCAGATATATCTCATAGTTTGTGAACTCTTTAACTTTCCTACAGACTAAATAATAAATACTAATTTGGGTTATTTCCACCAAAGACATGTAGCAGAATACATCTCGGCCTAAATTTATGAAGAACAATTATTGATTTGCAAACTTTTATAACAGAAACAAAGAAAAATGTGGGGTTTTTTTTTTTCAAAATTTTTAGTCTTTTTTTGTTAATTTAGCAAAAAATAAAAACCCCAGCGGTGACTAAATACCACCAAAAAAAAGCTCTAGTTGTGTGAATGAAATTATAAAATTTTAGTTTGGGTATAGTGTTGCATGACCGCGCAATTGTCATTCAAAGTGTGACAGCTCTGAAACCCAAAAATTGGCCCTGGCAGGAAGGGGTAGTGCCTGGTATGGCAGGGGTTAAAGTGTAAGTTCACAAAAACTGAAAAGGTGAACTAACACTTTAAGTCCCCTTCCCCCACCCCCGGTCCCCGCAGCACTTACCTCTGTGAATGATTTGCTTTCACTGCCCATGCAGCCGGTGCAGCGTTCGGGGGATTTAGGAGCCGTGGTCTTTCACTCCTTCTTTCCAAGGGACAGCGATTCTGAGTCGGAAGGTAGGGGGATCTTGACTTCTGATGGTAGGGGAGCTCTTGACATCTGATAAAAGGGGGGGGGGGGGTGCTGTGGACATCTAGTGTTGAGAGATACAACCATCCTTTTGAGGGCAACCATGATGCCGATGCGGCCCGTGAAGAAATGGCATTTGACACCCTTAGTAGAAGCACATTGAACTGTATTTCAGTCACGTGGTCGGGACCGCATTTTTGTGTGTTTTTTTTTTTTTTTCATTTCACAAGCATTAAAGGGTGTGCATCTCCCGGCTGACCCTGAAGTCTAAGGGAAGAATGTGTGGCCCTTAGGTTCCTTCCTCCCCTGCTTGGGGTCTCTCTTAAGGAGACCCCTAACCTTGTATCCAGTGGTTGACTTCATCTAGCCATGATGAGAGAGGTCCGCCAGGCCTTTTGGCTAGGGGGTCCTGAGTTCTTTGCCTCCATTGAGAGTCTTGTGCCCCAGGGAGTCAGACAAGGGTCCTTCCTCTTCAGAAGGGGACCAGTGACACACCCAATGCACTTTTTTGTGTGTCTTTTCGTTTGCTTAGCTTTTATACTTTTGCGCACTTCACTGCGAGCTCAGAAAAAAGAAACTGTCTGAGGGGAATTTCCTTTTGCCTTGTGGCGATTTCCTCTCACTTTTTGCTGAGCCTTCAGAACAGAGAGTGTAGAAACATCTCCCCGAAAAAAAAAACTGACGGGGGTCCCACATGGAAGAAAATATTTTAAAAATATTCTTTCCAAATATATTGACATATTGTGAATGTACAATATATATGTAAAATTCTGTGTAGATTGACGGCGCTATATAAATATCTCTAATAATAAATAAATAAAAATATAGATTTGTATTTTTAAAGACATACAGTATATTTGAAATGTATTTTTACATTGGTCCCAGCTGCCTGGAGATCATTGACAAGATCCTCACGTGTAGTTCTGGGATGATTCCTCACTGTTCTCATGATCATTGACACTCCACGAGGGGAGATCTTGCATGGTGCACCAGACCTAGGGAGACTGACACTTGTTTTGTGTTTCTTCCATTTGTGAATGATTGCACCAACTGTTGTCACCTTCTCACCAAGCTGCTTGGCCATAGTTTGGTAGCCCAGTCCAGCCTTGTGTAGGTCTACCATCTTGTCCCTGACATCCTTGGACAGCTCTTTGGTCTTTGCCATGGTGGAGAGTTTGGAATCTGATGGTTTGATTGCTCCTGTGGACAGGTGTCTTTTATACAGGTAACACGATGAGATTAGCAGCACTCCCTTTAAGAGACTGCTTCTAATCTCAGCTTGTTACCTGTATGAGAGACACCTGGTAGCCAGAAATCCATTTGTGAATGATTGCACCAACTGTTGTCACCTTCTCACCAAGCTGCTTGGCCATAGTTTGGTAGCCCAGTCCAGCCTTGTGTAGGTCTACCATCTTGTCCCTGACATCCTTGGACAGCTCTTTGGTCTTTGCCATGGTGGAGAGTTTGGAATCGGATGGTTTGATTGCTCCTGTGGACAGGTGTCTTTTATACAGGTAACACGATGAGATTAGCAGCACTCCCTTTAAGAGACTGCTTCTAATCTCAGCTTGTTACCTGTATGAGAGACACCTGGGAGCCAGAAATCCTGCTGAATGATAGGGGATGGAATCCTTCTTTCCCTCATGAACATGCAGATCAGTCATCATTTGTTCGACGCATTTCTGCTGAATTTGTTGTTGTATTCTGTCTCTCAGTGTTACAATACACCGAACATTCGATTTTTAGACCGATCATTTCTTTGTGAGGGGCGAACATTCAGCATCAGCCGGGGAGCAAATATGCATTTACTTCACTGTGTATATGTATGTATGTATATATATATATATATATATATATAAAAAATTTTAATGAAATATATTGAATATGGCCAAAATTGCAATTTTTCAAATATATGTTAATATATTTGGGAAGAATATTTTTAAAATATATTTCAAATATATTTTTCTTCCAAATGGGGTTGTTTTACCCTTTCTCTATAGTAAAGTTTTTGCTATAACGCACCTTGTGACCTTCAATCAGCTTACATCGAACATGCCAGCCAATTTAAACTTTTTAAAAAGCCTTAAAGCTCACATCCTAAAGATCCCACCATTAGCTCTGTTACCTTTTATCATATAATCCTCATAAGTAGGTCACTCAGGTCTGGAATTTCTGATTAGGGGAATATCAGGTCCTCGGCAGCAAAGTGACACCAATTTCAAAGCTGTGCTCAGCAAAGGCTTCTCTGGCTAACCAAGGAATTGGCTTCCAAGCTGAAAGGGCTGACAGTTTAACCGCTTCCAGTCCGGACAGTTTAACCGCTTCCAGTCCGGACAGTTTAACCGCTTCCAGTCCGGACAGTTTAACCGCTTCCACTCCGGACACTTTAACCGCTTCCACTCCGGACACTTTAACCGCTTCCACTCCGGGCACTTTAACCGCTTCCACTCCGGGCACTTTAACCGCTTCCACTCCGGGCACTTTAACCGCTTCCACTCCGGGCACTTTAACCGCTTCCACTCCGGGCACTTTAACCGCTTCCACTCCGGGCACTTTAACCGCTTCCACTCCGGGCACTTTAACCGCTTCCACTCCGGACACTTTAACCGCCTCCACTCCGGGCACTTTAACCGCTTCCACTCCGGGCACTTTAACCGCTTCCACTCCGGGCACTTTAACCGCTTCCACTCCGGGCACTTTAACCGCTTCCACTCCGGGCACTTTAACCGCTTCCACTCCGGGCACTTTAACCGCTTCCACTCCGGACACTTTAACCGCTTCCACTCTGGGCACTTTAACCGCTTCCACTCTGGGCACTTTAACCGCTTCCACTCTGGGCACTTTAACCGCTTCCACTCTGGGCACTTTAACCGCTTCCAGTACGGGCACTTTAACCGCTTTCTGTCCAGGCCAATTTTCAGCTTTCAGCGCTATCACACTTTGAATGACAATTGCGCGGTCATGCAACACTGTACCCATATTAATTTTTTACCATTTTTTTGAGACAGATAAAGCTTTATTTTGGTGGTTTTTATTTACCACTGGGATTTTTATTTTTTTTTATATGTAAATGAAAATCTCCAAACATTTTGAAAAAAAGTTTTTCTTTTGCAAATAAATAATCTTTCTTCATAAATCGTGGCCAAAATGTATTCATTTATCTTTTTAGTAAAAAAAAAATAACCCAAATTAGTTTATAACCAAAAATCTAAATTTTTCAAAAAAAGTTTTTACATTTTTATTTTAGTTTTTTATATTTGTTTCTTTTCTTTTTCTTTTTTTTACATACTGTCACCCTAGCAGTAAAGTGTCACCATAGTAACACTGTACTACTTGTGGGGGGTGATGAAGATATTTTTTTTTTACACTGATTGCTTTTACACACATAAAGGCTGTAAAAGCAATCATTTCTCCTTCTCTCTGGCTGCATTCCTGCAGCCATTGAGAAATACTGTGTGAGCTGTGATTGGTCACAGCTTATCAGATGGTACCAGGTTGTTGTGAATAGTCCTGTACCATGTGATCTCTGTGATCATTCACAGATTTCACAAGTAGTAAGCAATGATGTCAGAAGTGACATCTTGCTTACTAGTCTTCATGCGATCACTGATTGGTCAATCAGTGATCACATGATCAGGACCTCACACAGAGGTCCCGTACAGCGATCGGTGTTCCACTGTGTCCGGAGGACACAGCAGGCTCAGGATCGTGGTGCCGCGCGCACAGGCAGGAAAGAGGGAAGACGTTTATAAACGGCCTCCCGCTCCTGCACTGCTCCCGTTCAGCCGTGTTTGTACATGGGCCAGACGGGGAAGTGGTTAAAGACTGGTCCTTCGCTCCCCATTAAGGATTGACACCTTTGGGGAGCAGGTACTCGAAATTGACAGGTACCCACTCCCCCTTCCGCTGCGATCGCCTAAGTGATCGGAAGCAGAAGTTGTCCTACCCTCCCTCCCTGTAGTATTCTGGGACACATGACAGGTCCCAGAAGACTACAGGACCATTCTGGAAGCCCATCGCTTCTCACACATGCGCAGTGGGTACCCGGAAAGCTTTCACAGCCGGGTGCCCACACTGAAGATGCCAGCACCTGGAACACAAGACGGCCGGTGAAATGGGCTGCGGGGAAGACACCGCCGGACTGAGGGACAGGTAAGTGGCTGTTTTTTAAAAGTCAGCAGCTACAGTTTTTGTAGCTGCTGACTTTTATTTTTTCACAGCGTCAGTGGAACTCCGCTTTAAAGTCCCGTAGTTTGACGCCATTCCAGGGACGTGTGCAATTTTAAAGCATGACATGTTTGGTATCTATTTACTTGGTGTAACATCATCTTTTATATTTAAAGAAATTGGTATTCTAGGGTGTTTTTGTTCACTAAAATTCATGAAAGTTTATTTTTTCATAAATAATTGCATATGAAAAAAATTTGAAACTACCATGCGACATATAAAACTTCAACACCCACCATTTTATTCTCTAGAACCTTTGTTTAAAAACATATCATGTTTGGAGGTTCTAAGTAATTTTCTATCAAAATAGACTTTTTTTCCCATATAGGAAAGAAATGTGGGAATGGGCCCGGTAGGCAACTAGTTAAATAAACAGGTTGAAACATTTGAGAATCCAAGCTTGAAGCATACGTGTAATTTATAGGATGCATTAGTCTGGTCCTCTGTGATTCTCACATGCCACTGTCCTGAGATCATGACCCCGGCATGCATTCCCATCATGTGGAATCAGGAAATGTGTGTTCTCTGGATTGGTCTGTGCTGTGATGGGGAGAAGGCTGAGCCCTTTAAATCACCAGATCAGTGTCAGAGATAAACAGGAGCAGGTTGGAGCTCCTGCAGATTCGGGATGAGTTTGCACTTTTTTTCAGCCAAGTAAAATGCTGCTTTCCGTCTGGAACTGAGTGCAGAGGGAGCAGAAGGCCCCTCCACCCCCCCATGACAGTTCCGGAGAATGTTCCGGCAATGCAGATTCACAAAGTGACACAGATGGCAGCGGGGCCGTGTGCGTGATGAGGGATATCTTCTACAAATGGGATCATTATCTCTGTCATGTCAGTCATGTCTCATCTTATATCTGCATATCTGACTGTTATTATTTGTTTGTTTCTTTATTATCTATCTATTATCTATCTATCTATTATCTATCTATCTATCTATCTATTATCTATCTATCTGTCTATCTATTATCTATTTATCTATCTATTATCTATCATCTATCTATCTATTATCTATCTATTATCTATCTATCTATCTATTATCTATCTATCATCTATCTATAATCTATCTATTATCTATCTATTATCTATTATCTATCTATCTATTATCTATCTATCTATCTATCTATCTATCTATCTATCATCTATCTATCTATCTATCATCTATCTATCTATCTATCTATTATCTATCTATTATCTATCTATCTATCTATTATCTATCTATTATCTATCTATCTACCTATCTATCTATTATCTATCTATCTATCATCTATCTATCTATCTATCTATCTATCTATCTATCTATTATCTATCTATCTATCTATCTATCTATTATCTATCTATTATCTATCTATCTATCTATCTATCTATCTATCTATCTATTATCTATCTATTATCTATCTATCTATCTATCTATCTATCTATCTATCTATCTATC